>NC_086349.1:28040406-28312906 GCF_036324505.1 Eleginops maclovinus | reverse complement strand
ATCAGAATGACAGTAATGATAATCAGAATGACAGTAATGATAATCAGAATGACAGTAATGATAATCAGAATGAAAGTAATGATAATCAGAATGAAAGTAATGATAATCAGAATGACAGTAATGATAATCAGAATGACAGTAATGATAATCAGAATGACAGTAATGATAATCAGAATGACAGTAATGATAATCAGAATGACAGTAATGATAATCAGAATGAAAGTAATGATAATCAGAATGACAGTAATGATAATCAGAATGAAAGTAATGATAATCAGAATGACAGTAATGATAATCAGAATGAAAGTAATGATAATCAGAATGAAAGTAATGATAATCAGAATGACAGTAATGATAATCAGAATGACAGTAATGATAATCAGAATGAAAGTAATGATAATCAGAATGACAGTAATGATAATCAGAATGACAGTAATGATAATCAGAATGAAAGTAATGATAATCAGAATGACAGTAATGATAATCAGAATGAAAGTAATGATAATCAGAATGAAAGTAATGATAATCAGAATGACAGTAATGATAATCAGAATGAAAGTAATGATAATCAGAATGACAGTAATGATAATCAGAATGAAAGTAATGATAATCAGAATGAAAGTAATGATAATCAGAATGACAGTAATGATAATCAGAATGACAGTAATGATAATCAGAATGACAGTAATGATAATCAGAATGACAGTAATGATAATCAGAATGACAGTAATGATAATCAGAATGACAGTAATGATAATCAGAATGAAAGTAATGATAATCAGAATGAAAGTAATGATAATCAGAATGACAGTAATGATAATCAGAATGACAGTAATGATAATCAGAATGACAGTAATGATAATCAGAATGACAGTAATGATAATCAGAATGACAGTAATGATAATCAGAATGACAGTAATGATAATCAGAATGACAGTAATGATAATCAGATGACAGTAATGATAATCAGAATGACAGTAATGATAATCAGAATGAAAGTAATGATAATCAGAATGACAGTAATGATAATCAGAATGACAGTAATGATAATCAGAATGACAGTAATGATAATCAGAATGACAGTAATGATAATCAGAATGAAAGTAATGATAATCAGAATGACAGTAATGATAATCAGAATGACAGTAATGATAATCAGAATGACAGTAATGATAATCAGAATGACAGTAATGATAATCAGAATGACAGTAATGATAATCAGAATGACAGTAATGATAATCAGAATGAAAGTAATGATAATCAGAATGACAGTAATGATAATCAGAATGTAAAATAGAAGGTGTGAATGTGGGACAGTCCTCATGTACATTTGAAATAACCTAAAACACTAATATTAATGACAGGAATATTATAGTTGATATGTTATATCATGTATGAGTGTTATCCCCCCCCCCCCCCAACATCTTGGCAGCCCTGACACATTAAACCTGTTTCCACGGCAACATGATCCCACTCCCCCCCCACCCTGCAGGTGGAGATGATGCGCCGCCGGCTGCACAAAGACCTGCTGCACAACCCGGTGGTGATGCTCAATTTCTGCCCCGACCTGAGGGGGGGGGGCCAAGACCTGAGGGAGGAGGGCCAAGACCTGAGGGGGAGCCATGGCGAGTTCCTCTTCCTGCTGGACCGCAGTGGCAGCATGAGTGGCGCCAACATCAGCCGAGTCAAGGTGCCTCTCCATACATACCCCTCACGGGACTGGTTTTGTTGCACAGATGTAGAGCAAACACAGGTGAACGTATCTCCACTTCGAAGCTGCTTTCCACTGACGCACATCAGAAGAAGAGAGCTGGTGCAGGATACACTGATCATAAAGAGCGTGATGTTTCCAGAGGCTGAGTGACAGGTCCATATTTGAGACATCGATCAGAACTTCTGAAGTCTGGAGGAGATGTTTGAGGTCTCTTTGAGTTTCTCAGACCTGTTGATCTCCTACAGCAACTCCTTCAGGATGGAGGGGTTTAACATTGTGGTGTTTGACTCGGTTCTTTACTGAATGTGTCTGAGTTTAAGGTCAGTGACGCTGTGGCTGCAGGAACAACCTTTAGAAAAGCTTCTGAAAACATGAACTTCATATATCGAGCGTGTTAATGCAGAGGAACAGGAAGCTGGTTATAGATTATCCGACCTGCACCTGGAGGAAGACTCCTGCAGAAAACTGCTGTACTGCTGTAATAATGCAGCTGGTCTATAATGCTGCTGCCCTGGAGGCTGACAGATGCAAACACGCTTCAACAAAACTCTCCAGCAGCTTGAGGACACGAGCACAATTCTCAGACAAAAAGACCCCACATTTTTAGATCTACAAATGGTGATATTTTTTGGAAGAAGTCAGAATTTGGAAATAGAAAAAAAGGAAGAATTCTGATATCTTAGGGAAAATTTCAGAATTTTGAGATTTTCTGAAAAAAGTCTGACTTTTTTTTACTTTCGGCAAAAAATATTTTTTCCGAATAAATTGAGAATTCTAAGATTTTCGGAATATCCAAAGCTTCAAGGTCTCGAATGTTTTTGTATAGACATAAACAGACAAGCTTTATGATGTGATCTCTTTTATTTCTTACTTAAAATAACTTTGAGACCGTTCTGTTGCTTAGCTACTGACTGCAGGACTGAACTAACAGAAAGGTTAAGATGTATTTTATCTACATGAACAAAGTTAGTTTAAACTTTCCCAACTTTTAAAGAGACGGTTCACCTCGAGTCCTCTCCGCTGCAGAGTGATCTCGGAGACATCGGCCTTCTTGGAGACCCTGAAATAAGTCCTGAAGGGGACTCCTTAGTCTTGCTGGGAGACTTCAATGCACACGGGGGCGTGATTGGGAGGAATGGCCCCCCGATCTGAACCGGAGTGGTGGTTTGTTACTGGACTTCTAGGGGCGGTAACCCTCGAACCTCCTGGTGGACACCGGTGGTCAGGGAAGCCGTCCGACTGAAGAAGGAGGCCTTCCGGGATATGTTATCCCTGGGTACTCCTGACGCTGTTGCAAGGTATCGACGGGCCCGAAGGGCAGCAGCCTCAGCCGTGACCGAGGCGAAGCAGCGGGTGTGGGAGAAGTTCAGAGAAGCCATGGAGAAGGACCTCAGGAGGGGGAAGCAGGGAACCATCCAAGCTGTGTACGGTAAGGATGGGATGCTGTTGACCTCAACTGATAGTGTGTTAGGGCGGTGGAAGGAACACTTTGAGGAACTCCTGAAGCCGACAAATCCGCACTCTATGTTAGAGGCGGAGCTGGAGTATGAAGGGGGATCAACTCCAATCTCACGGGGGGAAGTCACTGAGTAGTTAAACAGCTCCACAGTGGCAAAGCCCCGGGGGTGGATGAGATCCGCCCAGAAATGCTGAAGGCTCTGGGTGTTGAGGGACTGTCATGGTTGACACGTCTCATCAACATTGCGTGGAAGTCGGAAACAGTACCGAAGGAGTGGCAGACCGGGGTGGTGGTTCCCCTTTAAAAAGGGGGATCAGAGGGTGTGTGCCAATTACAGAGGCATCACATTACTCAGCCTCCCCGGGAAAGTTTACTCTAAGGTGCTGGAAAGGAGGGTCCGGCCGATTGTCGAACCTCAGATTGAAGAGGAACAATGCGGTTTTCGTCCTGGTCCGACGGACCAGCTTTTCACTCTCAAAGGATCCTGGAGGGGGCCTGGGAGTACGCTCATCCGGTCTACATGTGCGTTGTGGATTTGGAGAAGGCGTATGACCGGGTTCCCAGGGAGATACTGTGGGAGATCCTGCGGGAGTATGGGGTGAGGGGTCTCTGCTCAGGGCCATCCAATCTCTGTACTCCCAAAGCGAGAGCTGTGTCCGGGTCCTCGGCAGCACGTCGGACTGATTTCCGGTGAGGGTTGGCCTCCGCCAGGGCTGCGCTTTGTCACCAATCCTGTTTGTGATATTCAGGGACAGGATTTCGAGGTGTAGTCGTGGGGGAGGGGGTCTGCAGTTCGGTGGGCTCAGGATTGCACCGCTGCTGTTTGCAGACGATGTGGTCCTAATGGCTTCATCGGTCTGTGACCTTCAGCACTCACTGGATCGGTTCGTGGCCGAGTGTGAAGCGGCTGGGATGAGGATCAGCACCTCCAAATCTGAGGCCATGGTTCTCAGCAGGAAACCGATGGACTGTCCACTCCAGGTAGGGAATGAAGCCTCACCCCAAGTGAAGGAGTTCAAGTATCTCGGGGTCTTGTTCTCGAGTGAGGGAAGATGAGATGGGCCGGAGAATCGGAGCAGCGGGAGCGGTACTGCAGTCGCTTTACCGCACCGCTGTGAGGAAAAGAGAGCTGAGCCAGAAGGCAAAGCTCTCTGTCTACCGGGCCATCTTCGTTCCTACCCTCACCTATGGTCATGAAGGATGGTCAGGACCGAAAGAACGAGATCGCGGATACAAGCGGCCGAAATGGGACTGATCCGCAGGGTGGCTGGCATCTCCCTTAGGGATAAGGTGAGAAGTTCAGTCATCCGGGAGGGACTCGGAGTAGAACCGCTGCTCCTTGGCGTTGAAAGGAGCCAGTTGAGGTGGTTCGGGCACCTAGTGAGGATGCCACCTGGGCGCCTCCCTAGGGAGGTGTTCGTCCAGCTGGGAAGAGACCGAGGGGTAGACCTAGGACCAGGTGGAGGGGTTATATCTCTTCTCTGGCCTGGGAGCGCCTTGGAATCCCCCAGTCAGAGCTGGTTGATGTGGCCAGGGAAAGAGAAGTTTGGGGCTCTCTGCTGGAGCTGCTACCTCTGAGACCCTGACGGAGAGGCGGGAGAAGATGGATGGATTTAGTTCTTCTGATATTTTTCACTGAAAGAGTTTCTGTTTAGCTTCTGATTATGAAAGGTAATCAATCTTTATCTGTGTCTAAAATACGGGAGTTGGTCCTTGAATTTAAGGAAATTGGACTTTGAAAATCATTAGCGTGGATGTTAGGAAGGTCTGGGAACCCAAAGTGAATCCTAAAGAAGCTGCAGCGCTTCAGATCCTCTGATATAATGAACCTCCTGGCCTTCAGAGAGACATGAACGTGAAGCAGCTTTCATCGGACCTCCAGAGGTGTTGTTATCGGTGCTGGGGGGTTCTGTGAACTGACGTCAGGGGGCTCTGTGTGTGTGTCAGGATGCCATGGTGGTGATCCTGAAGAGTCTGCTGCCGGGCTGCCTCTTCAACATCATCGGCTTCGGATCCACCTTCAAACCCCTGTTCCCCAGCAGCCAGAGCTACGAGGAGGTAAACATCCCGGGGGGTTCAGAGGATTCAAACCAGGGAGAGTAGTTTAATGTTTCTGTCAAATCAAGAATAATGAATCACATGTCCCCCCCAGGAGCCCCTGGTTCAGGCCTGTGAGTACGTCCGCAGGCTCCGGGCCGACATGGGAGGAACCAACGTGCTGAACCCGCTGAGCTGGATCCTCAGGCAGCCCCCCTTCAGGGGACACCCCCGCCTCCTGTTCCTACTGACGGACGGAGCGGTCAGCAACACGGGGGGGGTCATCGAGCTGATCCGCAGTCAGTCCCGATCCATCAGGCCAGTACTGAGGGGTTGTATTATAGATATTGTATAAAGGGGGGGGGGTGTGATCCGGGGCATTGCAGCATCCTATAACCCCCTCTGTTTCAGCCCTGTTCTTAATGAGCTGCTGCTGGCCACGCCTCCATTTGAGAGGTGATTGGTTTAAAGAAACACAATGGGGATCTAGGAGGGTGAGAAGGTGGGGGGGTTACCTTGGTTGGTTATTGGCTAATGGCAAAGAAACATAGTGACATCACAAAGTAACAGGATTTAGATATGAGGATCAGGAGGAAAAGAGGATATTTTCCCTGATGAGAGAAAGTGGATCACCTAATCAACATCAATATTTTCTAAAAATGTTAAAAAAATTCATCCCAAATTCTGTTTTCTTCGTCCGACTTTTCTTGAATTCTTTCCGCTTACTTTTTCCTCCAATTTTATAATTCTCTGTCGGATTATTGGGACTCTCTCTCTGAAATGTCTCCACTCTTTCTCTCTAACAGTCTCATCGCTCTCTGATCTGGAGGCCTTT
Organism: Eleginops maclovinus; assembly: GCF_036324505.1. Lineage (NCBI taxonomy): Eukaryota > Metazoa > Chordata > Actinopteri > Perciformes > Eleginopidae > Eleginops > Eleginops maclovinus. The sequence goes on along the minus strand of NC_086349.1, from coordinate 28,306,861 downwards.
GTACTCTTCATCACTTTGTGCAGAGAATGACTTTTCATGGCAGGATGTTCTGATTATGGAGGGAATCTTTCCATGAAAAGCTTAAACAGGTCACGGACATGAAGAGTTAATGCTCATTATGCAGATATCAGAGGAAGCAACACATCCAGGGGGGAATCTGGCTCTAATGAAATACAGGACGCTGCACTCGGAGGTTATGGAGGTCAGAGGAGCGTCACTCACGCAGCTTTTAAAGCAAAGCAATGGAAACGCAAACACAAAGTGAGACGGCGAAAAGACTTTATTCTGCAGCTCACGCTCTGGAGATAATTGAGCATGGTTTTACATGCTGCCACGCAAGCATTTCCTAATCTGGGATCAATAAATGATATATTGTCTTATCTTTCATACGAACTCTGAACAAAGGGTATATAAGTGTATATAATCCAAATATACACTTTTGAAAGACCCTTATTCACCAGCAGGATTAATCAATACATGAACAAAGAATAAACACTGATTACATTTAAGAAGTAGTGACAACCTCTCCAAATGAAAGAGTAGGGTCCTTCAGTCCAGACATATTTGATAAGGTTCCCCCTTATATAAAATCATAGCTCAAAAGATTAGGTGCAGTGAAATAGAAACGGGACTTCTGTGTCACATTTAAAAGAGAGGCCTGGAGAATGCGGTCAGTGCAGCGTTGATATGTTATCTTCCTCTCAGCTGTTATCGTCTCTCTGTCTGCATGCAGCTTCATGTTTCCTCTGTCTGCGCAGGTGCTTCACGTTTGGCATCGGGCAGACGGCCTGCAGACGACTGGTGCTCGGCCTGGCCGCCGTGTCTAGAGGAACCGCAGAGTTCCTGTCTGACGGCGAGAGGCTGCAGCCAAAGGTAGGATTCATCCAGACTCTGATCTGAGATCTGATCTGAGGGTCTCTGCGGGAGGTCAGCTATTTATAACCCTGAGATCTGAAGGACTGGTTTCTTTCCACAGATGATAAAGTCCCTGAAGAAGACCATGTGTCCGGTCCTCACTGATATCTCCATCGAGTGGCTGTTTCCGGAGACCAAGGAGGTGCTGCTGTCGCCAGTGGGGAACAGCTTCCTGTTCCCTGGAGACAGCCTGATCGGGTACAGCGTGGTCTGCGACGCCACCAGATACCACACTAACCCCAAATCTGTGAGTGAGACACTTCAGATAGAGGACTCATCAATCAGCCTGAAGCATGCTCTGCTTTATCATACAACATTTCCTCATAGACTTCTATACAATCTGAGGACACATTGCATTTATCAAGTGCATAAGTGTTTAGGAATCCCCTCAGGCTCTCAGGGAAGAATCTGTCTTTTGTCTCTAACGTCTGTCCAGGAAAAGAGGAGGAGGTACTCCATGATGCGCTCCGTAGAGTCGGCCAGCTCTGTGTTTTTCCACTCTCAGGAGGAAGACCCTCTGAGGACCGGAGGGGAGGCCGAGTACTTCAGGGACCCTCCGACCGAGGGCCCAGCAGAGCAGGACGCCGGGGGTGAGGAGATATCCAGGAGCACTGACAGACCCTGGCTGTATAACAGATAGACATTATAACACTATTAAAACTCAGGAGTATCCAAGGAAATCCCCTTTAGGGTTCAAAGAACCGAACAGGAACACATGAACAGTGCTTTTTGAAGAGGAACACAGAAACCCTGTTTGATTATCAGAGAACACGTCGTCTGAAACATCGGATATCGTAGATGTTTTACGGTCATCAGTTTTTTACACACCAATATTTTTGTAAATATTGTCTTTATTTTTCATTTGTGACAAAAAAGTCTTTAAATATAAAATACTAATACTACAAATACTACTACAAATACTACTACAAATACTACTACAAATACTACTACAAATACTACTACAAATACTACTACTACTACTACTACAAATACTACTACAAATACTACTACAAATACTACTACAAATACTACTACAAATACTACTACTACTACTACTACAAATACTACTACAAATACTACTACAAATACTACTACAAATACTACTACAAATACTACTACTACTACTACTACTACAAATACTACTACTACAAATACTACTACTAATACTACTACTACTACTACTACAAATACTACTACTAATACTACTACTACTACTACAAATACTACTACAAATACTACTACTACTACTACAAATACTACTACTACTACTACAAATACTACTACTACTACAAATACTACTACAAATACTACTACAAATACTACTACTACTATTACTACAAATACTACTACAACTACTACTACAACTACTACAAATACTACAAATACTACTACTACTACTACTACAAATACTACTACTACTACTACAAATACTACTACTACTACTACTACTGCTACTACTGCTACAAATACTACTACAAATACTACTACTACTACTAATACTACTACAAATACTACTACAAATACTACTACAAATACAACTACTACTACAAATACTACTACTACTACTACAAATACTACTACAAATACTACTACTACTACTACAAATACTACTACAAATACTACTACTACTACTACAAATACTACTACTACTACTACTACAAATACTACTACAAATACTACTACAAATACTACTACTACTACTACTACAAATACTACTAATACTACTACAAATACTACTACTACTACTATTACTACAAATACTACTACAACTACTACTACAACTACTACAAATACTACAAATACTACTACTACTACTACAAATACTACTACTACTACTACTACTGCTACTACTGCTACAAATACTACTACAAATACTACTACTACTACTAATACTACTACAAATACTACTACAAATACTACTACAAATACAACTACTACTACAAATACTACTACTACTACTACAAATACTACTACTACTGCTACAAATACTACTACTACTGCTACAAATACTACTACTACTGCTACAAATACTACTACAAATACTACAAATACTACTACTACTACTAATACTACTACAAATACTACTACAAATACTACTACAAATACAACTACTACTACTACAAATACTACTACTACTGCTACAAATACTACTACAAATACTACAAATACTACTACTACTACTAATACTACTACAAATACTACAAATACTACTACTACTACTAATACTACTACAAATACTACTACAAATACTACTACAAATACAACTACTACTACAAATACTACTACTACAAATACTACTAATACTACTACAAATACTACTACAAATACTACAAATACTACTACTACTACTACTGCTACTACAAATACTACTACTACTACTACAAATACTACTACTAATAATACTACTTATACTGCTACTGCTACTACTACTACAAATACTACTACTACTACAAATACTACTACTAATAATACTACTAATACTACTTATACTGCTACTAATACTACAAATACTACTACTACTACAAATACTACTACTAATAATACTACTAATACTACTTATACTGGTACTGTTACTACAAATACTAATACTACAAATACTACTACTAATACTGCTACTAATACTACAAATACTACTACTACTACTACAAATACTACTACTACTACTACAAATACTACTACAAATACTACTACTAATAATACTACTAATACTACTTATACTGCTACTGCTACTACTACTACAAATACTACTACTACTGCTACTACTGCTACTACTACTACTAATAATACTACTAATACTACTACTAATACTACTTATACTGCTACTGCTACTACTACTACAAATACTACTACTACTGCTACTACTGCTACTACTACAAATACTACTACTAATAATACTACTACTACAAATACTAATACTACAAATACTACTACTAATAATACTACTACTATTACTACTACAAATACTACTACTACTACTACAAATACTACTACAAATACTACTACTAATAATACTACTAATACTACTTATACTGCTACTAATACTACAAATACTACTACTACTACTACAAATACTACTACTACTACTACAAATACTACTACAAATACTACTACTAATAATACTACTAATACTACTTATACTGCTACTAATACTACAAATACTACTACTACTACTACTACAAATACTACTACTACTACTACAAATACTACTACTAATAATACTACTTATACTGCTACTGCTACTACTACTACAAATACTACTACTACTACTACAAATACTACTACTAATACTACTACTAATACTACTTATACTGCTACTGCTACTACTACTACAAATACTACTACTGCTACTACAAATACTAATACTACAAATACTACTACTAATAATACTACTACTATTACTACTACTACTACTACAAATACTACTACTACTACTACAAATACTACTACTACTACTACAAATACTACTACAAATACTACTACTACTACTTATACTGCTACTAATACTACTACTAATACTACTACAAATACTACTACTACTAATAATACTACTAATACTACTTATACTGCTACTAATACTACTACTAATACTACTACAAATACTACTACTACTAATAATACTACTAATACTACTTATACTGCTACTAATACTACTACAAATACTACTACTACTAATAATACTACTAATACTACTTATACTGCTACTAATACTACTACTAATACTACTACAAATACTACTACTACTAATAATACTACTAATACTACTTATACTGCTACTAATACTACAAATACTACTACTACTACTACTACAAATACTACTACTACTACTACAAATACTACTACTAATAATACTACTTATACTGCTACTGCTACTACTACTACAAATACTACTACTACTACTACAAATACTACTACTAATAATACTACTACTACTACAAATACTACTACTAATAATACTACTGCTACTACAAATACTACTACTACTACTACAAATACTATTACTAATAATACTACTAATACTACTTATACTGCTACTGCTACTACAAATACTAATACTACAAATACTACTACTAATAATACTACTACTATTACTACTACTACAAATACTACTACTACTACTACTACAAATACTACTACTACTACTACAAATACTACTACAAATACTACTACTACTAATAATACTACTAATACTACTTATACTGCTACTAATACTACAAATACTACTACTACTACTACTACTACTGCTACTACTGCTACTACTACTACTGCTACTGTACTACTGTACTACTACTACTACAAATACTACTACTAATAATACTACTTATACTGCTACTGCTACTACTACTACAAATACTACTACTACTACTACAAATACTACTACTAATAATACTACTACTACTACAAATACTACTACAAATAATACTACTACTACAAATACTACTACTACTAATACTACTACAAATAATACTACTACAAATAATACTTCTAATACTACTACTTATAATACTACTACTAATAATTCTACTACTAATAATACTACTACTAATAATACTACTACAAATAATACTTCTAATACTACTACTTATAATACTACTACTAATAATACTACTACAAATAATACTACTACTAACACTTCTAATAATACTACTTATAATACTACTACTTATAATACTACTACTTATAATACTAACACTAACACTTCCAATAATACTTCAAATAATAATACTTATAATAATACTACTTATAATAATACTACTAACACTAACACTTATAATACTACTACTTATAATACTAACACTAATACCTCTAATAACAGTTATCTGCTCCTTCATTAAAAGAAACCTGTTTGTGTTGAAATAATCGACACCAGAGCAAACTCCTCATATGTGTGAACCTACAAGGCAATAAATCTGATCCTGATGAACAACTCAGAGAAACATTGTTCATCCACTCCGAGATGTTGGGTCAGCCGAATAAAACCTGCACATGCAGATCCTTAATAAATGAGGCCTGAATACATGTTCTACATGTTCACTTTAATATTGAGGTTAGAAAGATGAACACAAACATTGAAGTCTAGGTCATTGAGGCAAGAGTAATTCACAGTGTTTTCATGGAAAGCTCTTGATGAAATCCATCTTAACCGTATCTATTCTTTGTGAGAGAGATTATTCTGAACTGCCTGAATGTGTCTCTGGACATCAGGCTGGGACAGCGGGACGTCTCCCAGAAGGCGAGCGTACAGCACCAACCAGATCACAGACTACCACCCGACCAAGAAGGCCTTCACCCCCAGTGACCCCAGCTCCGTGGCCCCCAAGAACCCCCTGAGGAGGGCCAAAGTCCAGGAGCTAGTGGGCCAGACCAGCGCCGAGCGCGAGTACCAGTGGAGGGGGGACTACCAGGTCAGGACCAATGAAACTCTTTCAAACCACAACTTTATAAACAGTGGTTTATATTAAATCAGCTGTACATCTAGAGTCCCAGCTTACTGCAGCATCCCAGACCTCCTCCATCAGGAGCAACAGGTTCAGAGAGGATGCACATATAGAAAGACAAATCAGAACTCAGGCAGGAACATCTGCAGCAGCTCTTCAACTCATGCAGGAACATCTGCAGCAGCTCTTCAACTCATGCAGCATCTAGAGAACATTCAGCAGAGGAGACATGAGCAGTTTACTAAAAGCTGCAGAAACCAAACGCTGCAAGAAGCTCCAACACAACGGAGACCAGGGGACACTAAAGAGAGACGCACACAGCTGGAGACCAGGGGACACTAAAGAGAGACGCACACAGCTGGAGACCAGGGGACACTAAAGAGAGACGCACACAGCTGGAGACCAGGGGACACTAAAGAGAGACGCACACAGCTGGAGACCAGGGGACACTAAAGAGAGACGCACACAGCTGGAGACCAGGGGACACTAAAGAGAGACGCACACAGCTGGAGACCAGGGGACACTAAAGAGAGACGCACACAGCTGGAGACCAGGGGACACTAAAGAGAGACGCACACAGCTGGAGACCAGGGGACACTAAAGAGAGACGCACACAGCTGGAGACCAGGGGACACTAAAGAGAGACGCACACAGCTGGAGACCAGGGGACACTAAAGAGAGACGCACACAGCTGGAGACCAGGGGACACTAAAGAGAGACGCACACAGCTGGAGACCAGGGGACACTAAAGAGAGACGCACACAGCTGGAGACCAGGGGACACTAAAGAGAGACGCACACAGCTGGAGACCAGGGGACACTAAAGAGAGACGCACACAGCTGGAGACCAGGGGACACTAAAGAGAGACGCACACAGCTGGAGACCAGGGGACACTAAAGAGAGACGCACACAGCTGGAGACCAGGGGACACTAAAGAGAGACGCACACAGCTGGAGACCAGGGGACACTAAAGAGAGACGCACACAGCTGGAGACCAGGGGACACTAAAGAGAGACGCACACAGCTGGAGACCAGGGGACACTAAAGAGAGACGCACACAGCTGGAGACCAGGGGACACTAAAGAGAGACGCACACAGCTGGAGACCAGGGGACACTAAAGAGAGACGCACACAGCTGGAGACCAGGGGACACTAAAGAGAGACGCACACAGCTGGAGACCAGGGGACACTAAAGAGAGACACACACAGCTGGAGACCAGGGGACACTAAAGAGAGACGCACACAGCTGGAGACCAGGGGACACTAAAGAGAGACGCACACAGCTGGAGACCAGGGGACACTAAAGAGAGACGCACACAGCTGGAGACCAGGGGACACTAAAGAGAGACGCACACAGCTGGAGACCAGGGGACACTAAAGAGAGACGCACACAGCTGGAGACCAGGGGACACTAAAGAGAGACGCACACAGCTGGAGACCAGGGGACACTAAAGAGAGACGCACACAGCTGGAGACCAGGGGACACTACAGAGAGACACACACAGCTGGAGACCAGGGGACACTAAAGAGAGACGCACACAGCTGGAGACCAGGGGACACTAAAGAGAGACGCACACAGCTGGAGACCAGGGGACACTAAAGAGAGACGCACACAGCTGGATATTGTTGGTAAACGCGCCTGGGTCTGTCCTGGATTCAATATTGAAACGTTAACTATTTCCTAAAAATACACACTTCTGACTTTAGTGAACCCCGCACAAACAAAGGGTTAAGTTAACGCGCTCAATCTGTGTCCTCACATGCGATCAGGGCCTCTTTCATAAATGGTAATTAGGTTTGAATATTGCTCAGGGACCCTCAGCGCGGCATCTTTAATTCACAGCGGATGATTAGGAGGCAATAGAGTAACTGTGTGTGTTGCCATATGAATATTACAGATAATCAACCTGTGCAGCAGGGGTTAGAGGACGAGGGGTTACCAGAGGCAGACATATTATGGGATGATTCATTAACTATGTTTCCTGGTCAGATGAGATGATCACACCATGTTGCTTTACAAACTGAGACCAGCAGCCTCTGATTTTAGGACGTTACCTGATATTCCTTTAGAAGTCAGAAGTCTGCAAATCAGAAATACAATCCGAGGCTGAGCTGACAGGAAATAGTAGACCCAGACTGCCCCAGGACACACTGACACTCATCTAAACTCATTGCTGTGTCTCCAGCCTCAGCTGTGTGCAGCGTCTTCCTGCAGGGGGGACCATCCTGCCAGCAGCCAGCGGCCCCTGCAGCAGGAAACCCCCGACCCGGGGCCTCGATCCACCAACCATAACAGCCCGCCTGCAGCCGGACACCCGGCCGGGGGCGACGGGTCCAGATCGTCCTCCGACAACCCGTCCGTGGGCAGCGTGGGAGACACAGGTCAGACTGAGGCTTAGAGTATCAGCACATCCTTCAGCGATGACACACATAAATATCATGGTCGTCCCTTTGAAGGAATACTTTGATATTTGGAGAAATACTGAACTGTAGAGCTTTCTGTAACGAGTAACTGACTTTAGTTTTGAGCTGAGTGTCTCATTTCCAGTCGCAGTCTGAAGCCTCTCTGTCTCAGACGGTTTAATCAGAGTCCCTCTGAATGCACCAGCAAGCGTCACTGAAGGAATAAACCCCCTGCCCTTTACTCAACCTGATTTCAGACCTTAAAAATAGACCCTTGAGACAGGAAATGGGTTTCTAAATTAATCAGGAACGAAAATGATTATACAATTATTATCTGAGAGCCGCTCCAGCAGAACGCTTCGACCCGTTTAACACGGAGAGCCTCCTCTGACGACACGTCACATGTGAGATGCAGGTTAAGGAGTTCTGTTATTTCAGACGGGTACGGACATCAGCTGGTCCAGGCAGAGACCCCGCAGGAGGTCCGGTCCTCAGACCTGGGATCAGCCGACCCGCCGCGGGCCGACTGTAAAGCTGTGGTGTGCGGCCTGCTGTGTGGGCGGCCGGCCAGCTGGGAGGTCGTCTTCGACATCGAGCCGTTCCTCCGCGGCCGCGAGCGCGAGGAGAAGGTCCACGAGGAGCTGTGGAACGAGACCTTCCACCACCTGGCCGGCCGGTCCATCATACGGGACTTCGAGAACATGGCAGATGCCGAGTGTGAGATCGAGCACGGTGAGTGCCACAGGGGTCCAGAAATACTCTATCTGTCCCACAGCCAGGACAGTTATACTGGGACAGTAGGGACAGTTATACTGGGACAGCAGGGTATTATACTGGGACAGCAGGGTATTATACTAAGACAGCAGGGACAGTTATACTGGGACAGCAGGGTATTATACTGGGACAGCAGGGTATTATACTGGGACAGCAGGGACAGTTATACTGGGACAGCAGGGACAGTTATACTGGGACAGCAGGGTATTATACTAAGACAGCAGGGACAGTTATACTGGGACAGCAGGGACAGTTATACTGGGACAGCAGGGTATTATACTGGGACAGCAGGGTATTATACTGGGACAGCAGGGTATTATACTGGGACAGCAGGGACAGTTATACTGGGACAGCAGGGTATTATACTGGGACAGCAGGGTATTATACTGGGACAGCAGGGACAGTTATACTGGGACAGCAGGGACAGTTATACTGGGACAGCAGGGTATTATACTAAGACAGCAGGGACAGTTATACTGGGACAGCAGGGACAGTTATACTGGGACAGCAGGGTATTATACTGGGACAGCAGGGTATTATACTAAGACAGCAGGGACAGTTATACTGGGACAGCAGGGACAGTTATACTGGGACAGCAGGGTATTATACTGGGACAGCAGGGACAGTTATACTGGGACAGCAGGGACAGTTATACTGGGACAGCAGGGTATTATACTGGGACAGCAGGGACAGTTATACTGGGACAGCAGGGTATTATACTGGGACAGCAGGGACAGTTATACTGGGACAGCAGGGTATTATACTGGGACAGCAGGGACAGTTATACTGGGACAGCAGGGTATTATACTGGGACAGCAGGGACAGTTATACTGGGACAGCAGGGTATTATACTGGGACAGCAGGGACAGTTATACTGGGACAGCAGGGAAGTTATACTGGGACAGCAGGGACAGTTATACTGGGACAGCAGGGTATTATACTGGGACAGCAGGGACAGTTATACTGGGACATATAAAGAGAAATAAAGAATGGTCCTTCACTGGTCCCGCAGCGGGGACAGCTTGTAGCTGAAGAGATACAGCAGGTTGGAAGGCATCAGCGTGTGAATATAAGGGGGAAAACGTCGGGTTACAGCTCTCTGTCCCTCCCCAGGCTCTGGCAGGAAGTACCAGCTGTATGCTCTTCACACGAGCAAGTCCTGCAACATCCTGAGCAAACACACGGCGCTGGTTCCCATCGACCTGGACACCAACGAGTTCCTGCACACATGCATCGAATACACTAACGCAGGTGAGTCCTGGACGTCTTTGAGCCGTCCTGTACACTTATTCCAGCTCAAACTAAAGGGATCTTCTTTCTGTTTCCAGGGGGGGGTCTGAAGAGGGGCTCCCGGTCCAGCTCTCACTCTGGCAGCAGGAAGAACCGGGGCTACTCCGTGGGGCTAGGCCGCTCGCAGTCCGGAGGCGTCTCTGAGGACGCCGAGGAATTCCAACTCAACAGTACGTCCAGTTTAATATTCAGTTCACACATTCACACTCTGCCCCCCAGGGACAAAAAGAGGAAAGGAAAGCTGAGATTAATTCTTATTCTGTGTCTCAGATGGAGAGGATGGAGGGTCTCCATGCAGCACGCCCTCCTCCGCCGGCTGGGAGCGCTGCAGCTTCACCGAGGGTACGGAGACTCTTCGTTATATCAGTTTATCAACAGGGTCCCATCGAGGACAGAGCGCCTGCAAACCAGAAGGACTGTTACATGGCAGGACACACTAACATGTCTCTCTCTGTCTCTGGGTTTGTCTCTGTCGCTGTCTTTGTCCCTGTCTCTGTCGCTGTCTTTGTCTCTGTCTCTGTCTTGTCTTGTCTTGTCTGTCTTTGTCTTTGTCTTTGTCTCTGTTTGTGTGTCTTCAGTCTCCCAGAGGAGTCCCTCCGTCACCTCCGACCAATCACAGAAGTCAGTGGAAAGCATCTTTTCTGCCAGGTGGGTTTTAAACTGTCCTCCTATCAGCCAGTTCTTCAGAGGCGAACGTTTGACCCGTCCTCTGGGCCCAGCCCGACAGTCAGGTATTTCAGAGGGAGTTTAGAGTGTCCTGTTGGTGGACGGAGGGTAAGAGTATGCTTCACAGCTGTGACAGTGTTGTGTTCTTCATGCTGTCCCCCCCCCCCCCCTCCATCAGATTGGCTCTCAGCAGGACTCGCCTCCTGACTCGAGCGGCCAAAGGCTTCATGTGTCGATCGCACAGCAAGTCCGGAGACTCGATGGGAGAGAGCGACAACGAGAACAAAGACTACATTCCTCTGGTGAGGACCTGTAGTCCTGAGGACGCTCTGCAGGCTCATCTGGACCGGATGTGTCTGGAGAGGTTTAAGTGATACGCCTTAGACCTAGTTGATATTTTATGACTTGTTACCAATTTAGGTTGGTTTGGTTTCCTGGGGCACACATTAAAGCAGAATAAATAAAAACACTAATCAAGACAAAATAAATGATAAGCAATCACCGGAACAGAACGACTCCATCTCACATGACTTTATATTTACCATGTTCTTGAGGGTTCCCTTTGAGACCACCTGTGGATGCGGTTCTCACCGGCGAACCATTACTGCACAAACAAACTGCTCCAGAGTTACAACACGCTAATGTGCATGGAGACAATAAGCCGCAGCACTTTGATAAGATGTGTCCTGTTTTCTCAGATATAATATGAAGATAACGGAAAGGTCAGGGTCGGATAAAGGCAAACAATAAGTTACATGTTTGCTAAGACTCAAGAGAACATTTGGGTTTTTATAAAGTTGTGTTTCTTGTATTTTCTGGAGGACAAAGAGACCCAGAGAGGTGCAGAAACACATGCACTGTAGTAAATATCATCTGGCCACCAAACTAACCTCAGCATTCACCTTATAGATCACTATTTATTTTCTCCAAAAGTGACCATGCACCGTTGGGGTCTGATGTGAGTGACAGAAACTCAAAATCTGATAAAAAGCAAACAGTGGATTGTCTCTCTCACAGAGCACAGGTTGACTGACTCACGGCCCCAGATTCCTCTAACGACAGTTCTGTTCTGCTCCAGAGTAACAGAGAGAGAGACAGCATGCACAGAACCAGGAAGAAGTGCAGCTGAGGAACCATCATATCTACCCCTGAGCGCTTCCTGCTGTGACACGTCAACATGTCCTCTGTGAGAAAGGCCTCTTCCTCCAGCTACAAAATAAATGTCCAGTTGTGGAGAGCCCTGTGTGAAGCTCCTGGACCTTGAGCTGATTACCTGGTACTCCACACCAGGCTCATGTTTTATTCATGGCTGCTCAGATCCAAAGGACAGAAGCATCCTGCAGGAATGACCTGAATAATAACGCTCTCCTTCTTTAAGAACAACCAGCGGCTGATTGGAGCAGGAAGTGGCCAGTAACCAGGAACAATAGACCGTTGAACATCATGCACTCAATAATCAGACCTCACCTTGTGTGTTTGCATGAATACAAATAAATATAAAGTCATTAACAGAAGAGATTGGGTTTAAAGGTGTACTTTATAACAATACTGCATCCATTGTAATATTCCTACAACAAACTTTCATTTTCTTTATTGCACTTTTTTATTTCTTCCTTTATTTTGATGGTGCGTTGCTGGAGGAGACTTTTCATGGCCAACACAATGCTGTAGCTCCTGTGCTTCAGACAATGAAGCCTCTGCATTAAACCACATATAACTCTCAGCTATAGAAAGCATTGTTTGAGATTAGATTCAACCTCAGTGTCTTTGCACAAAGTACCACGACAACGCACTGCAGTTAGCATCTAGCCAGAGCACAGTTATTCCTCATATAACAAATATATACATCAGTATTTCCACAGTGGACAGCACGAGGCAGTAAACACATCAGGTATAAATAAGACGGTTCAGAACAAACAGGAATATATTATGGACTACATCGATGTCTGTCTCCTGTCTCCTTTGTGCAGGTGTTGCTGCAGTTAGCCAGCGGCGCGTTTCCTCTGGACGCCGCGCTGTGTTACGCTATTAGCGTTCCCATGGAGAAGCTGAAGTGGACGTCTCCGTTCATCAGCCATCGCAGCAGTCTGGCCCCCCCTTCGCTGTCCAGCAGCCGTCGGACCGACAGCGTCGAGGACAGACCCTCGTGTGACGGAGAACCAGAATTCAGCCCGCTTTATTTCCCCCCGTCATCAGGGAGTCTCTGCACCGCTGCAGAGCCCCAGTCGACCCTTCACTCCCAGACAGACAGCGGGCGGGGCTCTGGGTCGGGGGTCGTGGACACATCGTCCCCGAGGAGGCTTGATCCAGAGAGCCTGGTGTGGGGCACGGCGGTGGCACTCGCCTGGCTGGAGCACAGCTCGGCCAGTCACTTCATCGAGTGGGAGCTAACTGCCGCTAAGGCAAGCACGTGGCTGAGTGCGCAAGAAATCCCAGAAGGCCGAGACTTAGCGTCCGTCAAGGCCGCCGCCAACCAGCTGTTCATCATACTCAGACACTGGGATGAGAACCTGCAGCTCAACATGCTCTGCTACCATCCCAGCAGCGTGTGAGACCGCTGGACACCAGGGTTGCGGTGGAATTCTCCACAAATCAGCTCCCATCATCCTTTCCAAACAGTGTTCCTCAACCTGTGAGAACCGCTGACGCTTCCTCTTCTGATTTGTGAACCGTGTTGAACGTTCAAAACAAAGCACTTTGGGAAGTCGGGCTATGAGTTGTAAAATCTCCTTCCTCCTTTCCTAAAGCAAGCTCCAGTGTTTCCTAAACTCTGAGATTATAAAGGAAGTGTTTATCCACAGAATCAAACAGCCCCTATCATGGCTGCCTTCACGCCCTTAGCAACCTCGCTCAGTAAAAGTGATAATTCAACCGCAACCCTGCCCTTGCTCGTGATACTATGCTAACGGACGCTAGCTGTTTGTCCTCTGGAGTCTGATCCGCCGCTGTGAACAGTGTGTATCTTCTTCTGGTCGTGTGCTGGTTCTTCAAACATATCACAGGCTGTTCGGTTTCTGTAGCTGGATCCCCGTTAGCATCGGATCCAAACCCTTCATTGTCGAGGAGCGTCAGTGTTAGCCTGTAGCATGCGGGACTGATCTGTCACCACGTGGATGTTCTGAGGAGATTGTATCGTGCAAACATCCGGGTGCTTGCTAGCCGTCCTGCCTGTCTTTTCTAAAGCCGGTCGTTCTTAATATTTGCCATTTCTGCAGGTTTATCATAGCAGACAGAAGAATATGCAAAAAGCTAAAGAAAATATACGTTACGTTTTGTGGCTTTAATGGAAATCAACGAACGTGTTTCCGCCAGCGTGTGTTTAGTGTGTGTTTAGTTTGTGTTTAGTTTGTGTTTAGTTCATGCTTTTGACTCAGCAGACCGGCCTTAAAGTCGAGATGATCATGCATTAGTTTTGAATGTAAAGAGTAGGGAGGTGCTTCTCTGGTAGTGGAGATTTAGCCTCTTAAAGGTCAGACGGGTCGTGCCAAAAAAACTAAATCTTAAACCCTGAAACTGCTGCGTCCTAACCCAGTCAACCCGCTCTGACTGAAAGAGAGCGAACAGACAAACTCTGTAGAGAATCCTGATAAAACACAGTAATACCTACACTCAGAGGACAGTGTAAAATGTTATGAATGTCACTTGGACACCAAACTTACCCCAAGATTCACCGTGGATTTCACCATGCAATGTGGTCCAACAATATTAGTGAGGTAAACTCAACATCTGGCTTCATTTTGATTTCTTTTTTATAATTGATAGAAAAGCAAACAGTGAATAATGTTTTCAGAGCTCAGGACTTCTCACAGGTTCCTCTAACGCTGGTTCTGTTCAGCTCCAGAGTAACAGAGTGAGACAGCATGCACAGAACCAGGAAGAACAGCAGCTGTTACAAGCATTGTTTTAGGTCAGTTGTTTTTCTTTTGCAAAATGTGTTTGATAAAAAAAGTATCACAGCAGAAACCTTAGTTTCCTCCCGCCAAAACAGAGAACCAATGAGACTCAACGCCACCATGTGAAATAATGGCTGTTTTGTGATTTGTTTGGGGATGTAGGCTCAGACTCTGGTTTATATTTCTGCAAATGCAAAACTAGAATCAGAGGATCCTTCGCTCAGTCACCACCGTGTTACTTACATTGTGAATATTGAAGTAAAATACATTTATTTAAGGTTGTGATATTCCAATATAGCAAATCCTTAGTTTGCCAGTAGCTTGTAGTGAACGTACAAACAGACTTAGTAAGGGATGGTTTGGGAGTTCAGTGCTGCCACGCTAACTGCTACCGTAAGTGCCTCACTAAGGTTAAAGTCAGCAGAATATAACGACCCGTCCACTGCAGCTTATCCTCGACTTATTCCCAAATATACAGTAGGTAGTACGTGTCTTTCTGAAATCTTTACGTGTTGATTTCTCTGTTTCTTATTCCATCAGTGTTGCTTTACTCAGGTATTTATTATTTGTTCCACTTGAGTTGTGTACTGCATGATCACAGACGTTACAATGAAAATGTTTAAAGACTGAAGTGTTGGTGCAGTAGTATCTTGCTGTCTGAATTACAGTAGATGTCATTCAGTAATATGTTGTGCTGTAATGCAGTAGTAGGTGCAGCTGTTATTGTTATAAACTGTATTTTTTATGTCCTGGGTCGGTCGTACAGTGCAGTGTCACTTGCTGTTTGTGCCTTTATAAAAGATTGTGACTGTTTGAGGCCCATGAAGCTTCGGTAGTGTCCAAATAACTGTCCATGATGCGAGGGTGCATGTAATAAAAGAACTACCACAAATGTAAAAGTTATATATCTATCATTGCTTCACTGCTAACACCAAGGGGTACCTCAGGGATCAGAGCTGGGGCCATTTTCTTTGTCCCTTTTCGTGCGATTATCTGCACACAACATTTCTGCTACTGTTCTATGCTGATGACACCCTGCTCTATATATCCAAATGCAGAAAACAATTGAGGCAGGAATATAGAACCAAAAGCTAAAGCTGTTTAGACACAAAAGGACAGAAGGCCCAGACAAGGGAAACATTTTGGTGGTCAACAGACATCAAAATGCAACATCCCAGACATCTTCCATCAGGAGAAACCTCAGCTTCAAAAAGGATGCATATATAGAATCACACATCAGAACTCATGCAGGAACATCTGCAGCAGCTCTTCAACTCATGCAGGAACATCTGCAGCAGCTCTTCAACTCATGCAGGAACATCTGCAGCAGCTCTTCAACTCATGCAGCATCTAGAGAACATTCAGCAGAGGAAACATGAGCAGTTTACTGAAAGCTGCAGAAACCAAACGCTGCAAGAAGCTCCAACACAACGGAGACCAGGGGACACTAAAGAGAGACGCACACAGCTGGAGACCAGGGGACACTAAAGAGAGACGCACACAGCTGGAGACCAGGGGACACTAAAGAGAGACGCACACAACGGAGACCAGGGGACACTAAAGAGAGACGCACACAGCTGGAGACCAGGGGACACTAAAGAGAGACGCACACAGCTGGAGACCAGGGGACACTAAAGAGAGACGCACACAGCTGGAGACCAGGGGACACTAAAGAGAGACGCACACAACGGAGACCAGGGGACACTAAAGAGAGACGCACACAGCTGGAGACCAGGGGACACTAAAGAGAGACGCACACAGCTGGAGACCAGGGGACACTAAAGAGAGACGCACACAGCTGGAGACCAGGGGACACTGAAGAGAGACGCACACAGCTGGAGACCAGGGGACACTAAAGAGAGACGCACACAGCTGGAGACCAGGGGACACTAAAGAGAGACGCACACAGCTGGAGACCAGGGGACACTGGAGAGAGACGCACACAGCTGGAGACCAGGGGACACTGAAGAGAGACGCACACAGCTGGAGACCAGGGGACACTGAAGAGAGATGCACACAGCTGGAGACCAGGGGACACTGAAGAGAGACGCACACAGCTGGAGACCAGGGGACACTGAAGAGAGACGCACACAGCTGGAGACCAGGGGACACTAAAGAGATACGCACACAGCTGGAGACCAGGGGACACTGAAGAGAGACGCACACAGCTGGAGACCAGGGGACACTAATGAGAGACGCACACAACTGGGACCGGAGCGCTGGGTGACGTTCAGGAAATGTTGTTGAAATGTTTTCATGGCTCCTTCTGATGTCACTGAAGGTCTGACACACACTTCCAGTTCTAAAACAGACTCACTCTGCCCACAGAGACAGTCGAGCTTTATGATCCTGAATAAAGTGTCACATGTATGTCCTCTAGTGTGTATCTCACAGCGAGCTTTATTATTCCACCTGCTCAGTGTTCGATGTTAAAGTGACGAGCCGCTCGTAAGGAACGGGACTCATGAAGAACACGAGTCCTTCTATTCCGAGAGGCGGTCATCAGGACGCTGCGCTCTGATCAACAGTTACAACAGCACATGCAGAGATATTGGGGGTGGGGGGGCGAGACATTACAATGCTGCTAAAAACGCACGCACGCACGTGCACGCACGCACACACACCGAGTAAATTACCTGAGGAGAGCTGAAGCGTCTCCTGTTGCTAAGAGACTGAAAGGCAGGTTTGCTCTGCGTCAACAATGTTCAAACTGATGGAAACAGAACTTCACAGTACAGTTCTCCCTAAATCTTCTCAGCTGTAGAGATTTCTGTCTCTTTTCTCCCGGAACACAGTGACATCACTGCGGAACACTCACGCTCCCATTGGCCGGCGCTCCAACATATTGTACGTGATAGGCTAACAGAGCCGGCCAGCTAACCAATCAGAGCAGACTGGGCTCTGGTTTCAGACAGAGGGTGAACAGAGGTGAAAAGACCCTTCGACAGAATGGGACCGAAACACATGAGAACAGAGTAGAAATCCTGACCCGGTTATTAAAGATGATCGTGGTGCCAGTGGGGGGCGCAGACACACATGGAAAAGGTTCCCCAAATGATATCTTCCAAACTTGAATTGCATTTTAAAGAACAAAGTGTTGTCTTCAGATAAACACGGAAAAACATTTTCAGAAAACCATTCATATTTCTGATATGAAGAGATTTGATTTCTATCAGAGGCAGATACCCCCCCCCCACCCCCACCCCCAGGCTCTAATCCGTCCTGCAGGTTAATGTGCACATCAGTAACTCCAGGGACGAACAGCAGGTCTGACTGTCCTGGAGGACGGGGCAATAAATACATCTGGTTATTAACAGTTCCCATGGAAACCAGCTCCGCTTCCTGTTTCCAACACTGTCTGTGAAGAGAGCTGCAGGAAAACCACGCAAACAAGGTCTTCAGTTCGCCTCAGAGCTAAGTCTCTACAATAAGCCCTTCAATATGATGATTTATAAGGGCTTTATCATGACCGTTTATTACAATCAGCCACTAACCAGCTGTTAATGTATGAATACAGTTTGGACCTGAACTGACTCTAAATATTTAAAATACTAATTCAAGTCTAAAGCAGCGTAACTAGGAGCTCATCCAATATATGGACTCAGGATGTCCTCACCTCCTGTCCCTGGTCTAGAGGTCAACGGTTTCCTGGATGTGTTCTTGGTTGTTATTCTGAAATAAGCTGAAGAGGTTTAACATTTTCTTCTACCACATAAAATAAGTCAGTAAATAACCCACTGGTGGATTTTAAGAGAGCCTAAATGAGACAACTAAACATCATCACGCCCAACATTAGCCGCCTTTAGCTTAGCGGTGGTGAAGTCATGTGACCGTGCTGTAGTTCCTTTATAGCCCAACATTAGCCGCCTTTAGCTTAGCGGTGGTGAAGTCATGTGACCGTGCTGCAGTTCCTTTATAGCCCAACATTAGCCTCCTTTAGCTTAGCGGTGGTGAAGTCATGTGACCGTGCTGCAGTTCCTTTATAGCCCAACATTAGCCGCCTTTAGCTTAGCGGTGGTGAAGTCATGTGACCGTGCTGTAGTTCCTTTATAGCCCAACATTAGCCTCCTTTAGCTTAGCGGTGGTGACCTGAAGTCATGTGACTGTGCTGTAGTTCCTTTATAGCCCAACATTAGCCTCCTTTAGCTTAGCGTGAAGTCATGTGACCGTGCTGTAGTTCCTTTATAGCCCAACGTTAGCCTCCTTTAGCTTAGCGGTGGTGAAGTCATGTGACCGTGCTGTAGTTCCTTTATAGCCCAACGTTAGCTCTTCAGAAATCATAACAAGGTGTTAGCATGTGGAGGTTGTCCTGCTGAATTAAATGTTTGTTTGACAAAGAGAATATCTTCTGACATAATCCAAAATCACATGGAGGAATCTCATTGGACCAGGGAGGTTACCTTTGAGGCTAATAATATATATTGGACCCCCCCTCAGCTCCATCAAAGTGGTATTCGTTGTTATTGCATTATCAGAGAGCATTGTGGGAAATGTGTCTCTTAGCTGCAGTTGTTGGAGAGTAAAGGCAGAAAATGGAGAGTATTTTTGAGAGGTGAGAAGGGAATCAGCTGGCCGTGTTTGATGCTGCACGTTTCCATGGAGACACCCTCCCCCCAAGCTTGAACACAAAGAAATACACACTCTACAGGTGATGCATTCACAGACAGTCAGTAAACTACAGGTGAGGCGTACACCTGAACATCAGCAGGAGAGGACTCTTTAAAGTAGAGACTCTACATACTGATATACACCTGAACATCAGCAGGAGAGGACTCTTTAAAGTAGAGACACTACATACTGATATACACCTGAACATCAGCAGGAGAGGACTCTTTAAAGTAGAGACACTACATACTGATATACACCTGAACATCAGCAGGAGAGGACTCTTTAAAGTAGAGACACTACATACTGATATACACCTGAACATCAGCAGGAGAGGACTCTTTAAAGTAGAGACTCTACATACTGATATACACCTGAACATCAGCAGGAGAGGACTCTTTAAAGTAGAGACTCTACATACTGATATACACCTGAACATCAGCAGGAGAGGACTCTTTAAAGTAGAGACTCTACATACTGATATACACCTGAACATCAGCAGGAGAGGACTCTTTAAAGTAGAGACTCTACATACTGATATACACCTGAACATCAGCAGGAGAGGACTCTTTAAAGTAGAGACTCTACATACTGATATACACCTGAACATCAGCAGGAGAGGACTCTTTAAAGTAGAGACTCTACATACTGATATACACCTGAACATCAGCAGGAGAGGACTCTTTAAAGAAGAGACTCTACATACTGATATACACCTGAACATCAGCAGGAGAGGACTCTTTAAAGTAGAGACGCTACATACTGATATACACCTGAACATCAGCAGGAGAGGACTCTTTAAAGTAGAGACTCTACATACTGATATACACCTGAACATCAGCAGGAGAGGACTCTTTAAAGTAGAGACTCTACATACTGATATACACCTGAACATCAGCAGGAGAGGACTCTTTAAAGTAGAGACTCTACATACTGATATACACCTGAACATCAGCAGGAGAGGACTCTTTAAAGTAGAGACACTACATACTGATATACACCTGAACATCAGCAGGAGAGGACTCTTTAAAGTAGAGACACTACATACTGATATACACCTGAACATCAGCAGGAGAGGACTCTTTAAAGTAGAGACACTACATACTGATATACACCTGAACATCAGCAGGAGAGGACTCTTTAAAGTAGAGACTCTACATACTGATATACACCTGAACATCAGCAGGAGAGGACTCTTTAAAGTAGAGACTCTACATACTGATATACACCTGAACATCAGCAGGAGAGGACTCTTTAAAGTAGAGACACTACATACTGATATACACCTGAACATCAGCAGGAGAGGACTCTTTAAAGTAGAGACACTACATACTGATATATACCTGAACATCAGCAGGAGAGGACTCTTTAAAGTAGAGACTCTACATACTGATATACTCCTGAACATCAGCAGGAGAGGACTCTTTAAAGTAGAGACGCTACATACTGATATACACCTGAACATCAGCAGGAGAGGACTCTTTAAAGTAGAGACAAACTGAGCATTTCGGAGACACAGCTTTTAAATAAACAGCTTCTGTTTGACTCAGTAATCAGCAACAGGTGGAGACAGTTGCCTTCATCAGGTGTGAGTGAATGACTGGCAGGCGCTGCCCCCTGCTGGCAGACTCCTCTCACTGCGTCCTGTTTTACACAAAGAAGGAGAGACAGATTTACATTTCAAACCTCTTTATTAATCCTTCAGCTGCAGGCCTGCGGAGGAGAGGGTCAGCCTGCTGCTCTCCCCCAATATAACAAACAACCCCCACCTTTTTATTACAAATACAAGTCTATGAAGAGTTCCCAAACTAAATCCACGTGCCGTTCCCCAATAGCATCAGAAGTTATTCCTAATAAGAAAAGGTGAAGGCTGAGGGCGGGACCTCCTGATAGAGCGGCCCTTCAACAGATCCTCATGTGTCCCTGCTGCAAAGAGGGCCAGTGAACACACAGTTATATACACACAGGAAATAAGAATACAGAGGGTAATTCGAATAACTCTGAGGTGAGATCTTCCAGCCTTCCATCTGCAGGTTGTTTCTGATGAAGGCTGATTCTGATTTACACCGTGAGCATCAAATGTATACAGAGGGGCACCACCCTCTGGATGGGGGGGTATTAGCTGTTGTAGAGGGGCACCACCCTCTGGATGGGGGCCCTGCAGATGGGGCACTGGGGAGGCTGCTGCAGGAGGGCGTAGCAGGGGCTGCAGCAACAGACGTGTCCGCAGTGCAGGAAGACGAGGCTGCGCTGGCGGCTGAAGCACACGGAGCAGCTGTCGGGCGCCGCCTCCTGCAGCTGCACCTGCTGTATGCTGCCCTTCTGCAGCAGCAGGAAGTCCTGCATCAGGCTGCGCTGCCTCCGCCTCTCACGGTGCAGACGGCAGCGCCTCCACAGCAGTAGCAGCAGCGTGGCAGCGGCAGCGGCTGCGCAAACGGCGGTGAGGATCCTCCAGCGCCGCAGGCCTGCGCTGCGCCGCTGCAGCAGGGAGGCGTAGTCGCAGCGGGACAGGAAGTACTGCAGGCCCTGTTTGGGCGGCTGCAGGCGCAGCAGGTTGTTATCCAGCACCAGCTCGCCCACCCCCGTCACGCTGTCTCCGACCCGCAGCATCTCCTCACTCTCCGTGATGCCGCGCGGCCGCTCCCCGCTCAGGAAGTGTCCGAGGACGTTGGACAGCGTCTGCGCGGCGGGGTGGAAACTCTCGTACACCGTCTCAAGCTGCAGCTCCGCCGCCTCCAGGGGGCGCAGCACCCGCACCGAGACGCCTCCGTCAGGGGAGCAGAGGGAGAACGGCACGGTGTTGGTGCGCTGGTGCAGCAGCTTCTCCGTGTTGTTCCTGAAAACAGCACCGGGTCAGGAGGAACATATTCAACATCCATCAATAATCAGAAAGGATTCATCAAGTCCCCACTGTCTGATCTGACCCTTTACAGAATGTGGGGGTCCGGAAGAGGATTAGGTCCAAGGGTTAGGGTTCTCTAAATATGCATCGAGTCATAGATGGAAGATGTTCAGCAGACTAACCGTCTGAACATTAAGAGTCTCTCTGGGTCTTTCGATAGAAAATGACTCAAAATGTATTCAAAGTCTTGATCCACAACATTTCCCAGAATGCTTTATTCCTGCATGCAATACATTTCCTCTGTGGATCGGACTCTAGATGATTTGGTTTGCAGAGATCTTTGTGGGTCTATACACCCCCCCTTCCCTCACCAGAGGTGTGTGGTTCGGTTCCACACCATCTTCTCCTCCCTCAGCGTTAACCTCTCGATGACGCCTCCGCAGTGCTCCACAAACTGACTGTTCAGAGTCTGTTTCACCGAGCGCACCGCTCCTGCTCACCAACGCATGCATCAAGACAAAGTACAGATGTCAGAATTTATGAAAAAGTTTATATTTTGACATTTAAATTAAAAACCCCATAATTCTGACATTGACGGAGTGAGTAAGGACTGCTGATCAGGGCTGCAGTTCTCTGCGGTTTAGTTCATGCTTTGTAAAGTGAAGCTCCTCACCCTCGATGACGGCGTACGGGACACAGCGACCCGGAGTCTCAGAGAGCAGCCTCACCAGGTCCTGGTCCAGGGACAGCTTCTGAGCCCCCTGAGGAATCACACAGGAAGCATGAACCTCATGCAGCAGGAAGTCCCCCCCCACAGAACCTCATGCAGTAAGAAGTCCCCCCCCGGAGAACCTCATACAGCAGGACGTCCCCCCCCACAGAACCTCATGCAGCAGGACGTCCCCCCCACAGAACCTCATGCAGCAGGACCTCCCCCCCACAGAACCTCATGCAGGAGGACATCCCCCCCACAGAACCTCATGCAGCAGGAAGGCCCCCCCACAGAACCTCATGCAGCAGGAAGTCCCCCCCACAGAACCTCATGCAGCAGGAAGTCCCCCCCACAGAACTTCATGCAGCAGGACGTCCCCCCCACAGAACCTCATGCAGCAGGACGTCCCCCCCCACAGAACCTCATGCAGCAGGAAGTCCCCCCACAGAACCTCATGCAGCAGGACATCCCCCCCACAGAACCTCATGCAGCAGGAAGTCCCCCCCACAGAACCTCATGCAGTAGGACATCCCCCCCACAGAACCTCATGCAGTAGGACATCCCCCCCACAGAACCTCATGCAGCAGGACATCCCCCCCACAGAACCTCATGCAGCAGGAAGTCCCCCCCACAGAACCTCATGCAGTAGGACGTCCCCCCCACAGAACCTCATGCAGCAGGACATCCCCCCCACAGAACCTCATGCAGCAGGAAGTCCCCCCCACAGAACCTCATGCAGTAGGACATCCCCCCCACAGAACCTCATGCAGCAGGAAGTCCCCCCCACAGAACCTCATGCAGTAGGACATCCCCCCCACAGAACCTCATGCAGCAGGAAGTCCCCCCCACAGAACCTCATGCAGCAGGAAGTCCCCCCCACAGAACCTCATGCAGCAGGAAGGCCCCCCCACAGAACCTCATGCAGCAGGAAGGCCCCCCCACAGAACCTCATGCAGCAGGAAGGCCCCCCCACAGAACCTCATGCAGCAGGAAGTCCCCCCCACAGAACCTCATGCAGCAGGAAGTCCCCCCCACAGAACCTCATGCAGCAGGAAGGCCCCCCCACAGAACCTCATGCAGCAGGAAGGCCCCCCCACAGAACCTCATGCAGCAGGAAGTCCCCCCCACAGAACCTCATGCAGCAGGAAGGCCCCCCCACAGAACCTCATGCAGCAGGAAGGCCCCCCCACAGAACCTCATGCAGCAGGAAGGCCCCCCCACAGAACCTCATGCAGCAGGAAGGCAACATGAACTGAGTGCAGTCCAGCAGCAGGACAGGAGGAGACACACCTTCAGCCTCTCCACCGCGCTGGCTCTCCTCCGATAGACAGAGTAGAAGACGGCCGTCAGTGCAGAGCTGGAGGCCAGCAGGAGGAGCTGAGGAGCAGAGGCACCTCCAGACTCCATCTGAGGAGACACATGCATGGATTCAGGATGAACCCTCTCCTTTTCAGGGGGGTTCAAACATAGTTCAAACAGCAAAGTAACAAAACAACAAGACAACAATCACAGCCCCTTCAGACAGAAGCACACAGCACGGAGTGCTAGCTGCAGTGAGAGAGAGTAAACAGTGAGAGGACCAGATCCATCTGAAACCGAGGCTACAGACTCATGTTTCTGTTTATAAGCTCTTTGATATCAGCTGAGACAGAAACACAGCTTTACCGACCCTGAAATCACAAGCTCAATCATGATAAAAAAAGGAAAGTGAAACTCACCTTTACCACAGTGCTCAGTGCTACCCGGGTACAGGTGCAGGGTGCTAGCAGCTGAGTCAGCTCCTATTAAAGAGACATTAATGATGCTGTGTTACAGAGAACGAGCTTCTACTGTCCAAACTACTGGATAGCCCGCTGACCAGGCTCTGTTTCTGACCTGCTTTTACTCACGTCTCCCCTGTCAACATCAACAGCGGATCCTTCAAAATAAAAGCTCTGGAAGTGTGGTTCTTCTTACGGGTTCTTGTCGGTTGTTAACCAGCGTTAAAGGTGCATCATCGCCCCCTGCTGTGCTGGAGTGTGGACCACAAATATCTACCCCCTAACTCTACAAAAAGCACGACATTCATATGATCACCTTTTCTTTTAGAAGAATACTCACCTCATACCAGAACATTCTATGATACATTCATAGAATAAAGGGCAAATACTGTACAAAAAGTATGTTCTGTATCAAGTGAAAAATGCGAGGAGAATAAAAAACAAGCTAATAGAATTACACGTGTCTAAAATACCCCCCTCTCCTCACCACCAGGTATCAGTGCAGCTTCTTTTACAGAGGGAGACATCATTAAAAATACTACGTCACTTAATAAAAGAACTTATACTATACTAATAAAACACAATGCAAACATTTAAAAAGGGACTGAGCACCGTCTGAAACACCCCCAGAGCACACTGAGAAACAAGAATCACCCCGAACAGATTGTGAGGATGTGACAGCATGAGGGAGGGGAGATGTAACAATGAAAGGCTTTTGTTTTGAAGACTTGCTTCTCATCTCAGACTTGTTTTTTGAAACACTGAATTCTTCTTTTATATTTCCTTTCTGCACACTCTGATTGCATCATGCTGTATTTCCTCTCAGGCGTTCAAATCAAACCAGAAAATCATGCACTGTTCAGCTGAAACTGTCCGGATGGTCTCTCATGCACAGGTACGTTTAGGGGATTTAGTCTCTTTATCTTCTACAACATGTCTTTAAACATACTAAACCTCCAGAGTCCTCATCCAGGAGTATTGATTCCTTCCTTTGGTTCACTGTGCAGGAGCAGGTCTCCATTAATGACCTTTATTATGAGCTGAATCCATATCCTGCAGAATGCAGACGAGCTGCTCTGATTGGATTACATGCACACAGTGCCCCCCCTCCCAACACCCCGAGGGCCGAGGGGATCTGATGTCAGTCTCTGCAGGATTTCCTCTTCCAGTAGACTGAGGAGACTGTGTGTGCACGTGTCTGCAGGTGTGTGTGTGTATGTGTGTGTGTGTGTGTGTGTGTGTGTGTGTACGGTGTGTAGGTGTGTGCTATGGGAGCAGATAAATGCATGTCTGAGATGTGTGTGTGTGTGTGTGTGTGTGTGTGTGTGTGTGTGTGTGTGTGTGTGTGTGTGTGTGTGTGTGTGTGTGTGTGTGTGTTGGGGGGGTTCTGGCGCTGTGCAGACTCAGACTAATTGATTTGAGGAGCACATAGAATCTGAAAGAGGGAGCAGCTGATAATGAGGAGGAGGAGGAGGAGGAGGAGGAAGAGAAGGAAGAGGAGGATGAGGAGGAGGAGGAGGCGGAGAAGGAATTGGGATTTTAAAAAAGTTGACATTTACTAAAGACTCCAGAAAGATTTCCGCTTTACGAAAACAGTGAACATTTTGAAGAAACAGTTGGAAAATGTGATCTGGAGCACATATCTGAACTTTGAAGGAAAGAAAATTGAGACAAAAAGTGTGACATTTTATTAGAGCCACATGAAGTTAGTAAGAATATTGAAAAGATATTGGGATATTTTTAGAAGTCGCAATTTTTAGGAAACACATCTAGAAAAATTCCAGAAATTTGAAAAAAAGTCTGATCTTTTAGGAAAAAAGTGATAATTGTGAAGAAATTGTCGGAAATTCAAATTTGGAGAAAGAATTCTGAAATTTGAAAATAAAATTGGTAGAGAAAAAGTTCAAATCTTTTGAAATATTCACACTTAAAGTATTAGCCTGCAGAACAGTACAGCGTCCAGACTGTAGACAGTAGCTTCATTGCCTCGTTTCAAGAGTCATTACACTGTAGAATATAAATCAGGTTTCAGTTTCAGAGTCTTTATCGTTATTCGAGGTGACTAATGTGTTCCTCTAGATGGGAGTACAGACTGTTGTAGCTCTTGAAATAATCAGTAATGTGACTCTGATGGAAATGAGAATATATTTATACAATCAGTGTGTGTGTGTGTGTGTGTGTGTGTGTGTGTGTGTGTGTGTGTGTGTGTGTGTGTGTGTGTGTGTGTGTGTGTGTGTGTGTGTGTGTGTGTGTGAGGACAGATTGTGTCAGCTTCCAGAACATGCACAGTGCATCAGCAGACTGCACAGATGTGTGGGAGAGTTGGAAGATGGACATCGCCCCGGATAGGGGGACAGGCAGCCCCCTCACAGCATCTGCATCTAGCATCGTGTGTTTCTGTGATCGAACAAACCTTTTACTTCCTCCTGCTCAATCTCTCCCTCCTCAGTCACACAGAGAGCAGTAACTCAGCGCAGCCTCGGTGAGTTACACTCTGGTACGGAGCCACTTGGAAGCAAAACAAAAAGCGAGGGGAGGGGGGTTCACTCTGATCAGGCTGCATGATGCAGACAGAGAGGAGGAGGAGGAGGAGGAGGAGGAGGAGGAGGAGGAGGAGGAGGAGCGAAAAGCAGAGAGCCCTCAGTCTCTGCTCAGTGTTCAGTGCAGCAGCTACTCTTCCTCTCCTCTCGTCCTCCTCTCATCTCCTCTTCCTCCCCCTCACAGCGAGAGTCGGTGGCCGTGGAGCGGCTCTCTCTCCCCCGTCATGCTGCCCTGGAGGAGGAACAAGTTTGTCCTGGTGGAGGAGGATGCAAGCACTAAAGGGAAGAGCTTCAGCTACAGCTCCATCCTGTCCTCGCTGCTGCGCTCCTGCCCCGACCTGCTGCCCGCCGCCCCCCCACCCTGGGTGGGCAGCTTCTTCCACAGCAAGCGGCAGAAGGTGGAGCTGAACAAGGAGGAGCCAGTGTACACCGTGAGATACCTGGGCAGCGTGGTCACCATCACGGCGAAGGGCGAGGGCTGCACCCAGGAGGCGGTGGCCAGGATCTGGACGAGGAGTAACTTCGGGGAGCAGAGCGTGAAGATGCGTCTGAGCGTCGGTCCTCAGGGCCTCCGCATGAGCGCCGACAAGGCAGGAAAGAAGAAGCCGGTTCACTTGTACTCACTGAGCCGCATCACCCACTGTGCCGCCGACCCAGCCCGGCCCAAGATCCTGGCCTGGGTGTACCGGCACCAGGTGAAGAACATGGCGGTAGTGCTGCGCTGCCACGCCGTACTGCTCAGCCGGCCGGAGAAGGCGGCAGACGTCGCCTGCAGCCTCTACAGGAACGCCACCTCCGCCTTCAGCGAGTTCAAGCGGCTGAAGCGGCAGAGCGACCATCGGCACGTCCAGCAGCAGCTGCTGGGTGGAGGGGGCGCCGTGCCGCTCATGCCTATCCGCAGGATCCTGAATGGGCAGTGCCACTACAGGCCGCCGGCCGACAGCCTGGGGAGCATCACCCGGCTCTGCTCCATCACCGAGGAGGAGGAGGAGGAGGAGGAGGAGGAGGAGGAGGAGGAGGAGGAGGAGGAGGAGGAGCGGGAGAGGCAGGTGTTCACTACCAGCACCGACCCCACCCAGCTCCTCTCCCAGCTGGACCTCGGGGACATCGCCCGGCTGGAGCAGTGCCAGATCAACTTTGTGAGCGACAACAACAACAACACGTTTACCTTCATCACCTCGCTGGTGTGAGAGACTCCTCCTCCTCCTCCTCTCCTGACGTGACCTTCTCCTATAAGGAACTCCTCTCAGGATGTAACCTCAA
Organism: Eleginops maclovinus; assembly: GCF_036324505.1. Classification (NCBI taxonomy): domain Eukaryota; kingdom Metazoa; phylum Chordata; class Actinopteri; order Perciformes; family Eleginopidae; genus Eleginops; species Eleginops maclovinus. The sequence continues at coordinate 28,277,763 of NC_086349.1, read as the reverse complement.
AGTTTTCAAACCCCGCTGCAGAAGGACATGCGCAGAATATTTCTGAAGCTGTTGGATCTGCAGTTTATGCGGCGGCGTGTTGACCTGCAGCAGTTGTGTGTTGATGCTTGTTGACCTGCAGCAGCTGCATGTTGACCAGTTGCGTGTTGACCTGCAGCAGCCGCATGTTGACCAGTCGCGTGTTGACCTGCAGCAGCTGTGTGTTGATGTGTGTCGACTTGCAGCAGCTGCATGTTGACCAGTTGCGTGTTGACCTGCAGCAGCCGCATGTTGACCAGTCGCGTGTTGACCTGCAGCAGCTGCGTGTTGATGCGTGTCGACTTGCAGCAGTTGCATGTTGACCTGCAGCTGCTGCGTGTGGACCTGCAGCAGTTGTGTGTTGATGCTTGTTGAACTGCAGCAGCAGTGTGTTGACCAGTTCCGTGTTGATGCGTGCAGACCTGCAGCAGCTGTGTGTTGATGCTTGTTGAACTGCAGCAGCAGCGTGTTGGCCAGTTGCGTGTTGACCTGCAGCAGCTGCGTGTTGATGCGTGTCGACTTGCAGCAGTTGGATGTTGAGCTGCAGCAGCTGCGTGTTGATGCGTGCAGACCTGCAGCAGCTGTGTGTTGATGCTTGTTGAACTGCAGCAGCAGTGTGTTGACCAGTTGCGTGTTGACCTGCAGCAGCTGCGTGTTGATGCGTGTCGACTTGCAGCAGCCGCATGTTGACCTGCAGCAGCTGCATGTTGACCTGCAGCAGCAGCAGCGTGTTGATGCGTGTTACACTGCAGCAGCTGCGTGTTGACCTGCAGCAGCAGCGTGTTGATGCGTGTTACACTGCAGCAGCTGCGTGTTGACCTGCAGCAGGTGCGTGTTGATGCGTGTTGACCTGCAGCAGCTGCATGTTGACCTGCAGCAGCTGCGTGTTGATGCGTGTCGACTTGCAACAGCCGCATGTTGACTTGCAGCAGCTGCGTGTTGACCTGCAGCAGCAGCAGCGTGTTGATGCGTGTTACACTGCAGCAGCTGCGTGTTGACCTGCAGCAGCAGCAGCGTGTTGATGCGTGTTACACTGCAGCAGCTGCGTGTTGACCTGCAGCAGGTGCGTGTTGATGCGTGTTGACCTGCAGCAGCTGCATGTTGACCAGTGGCGTGTTGACCTGCAGCAGCCGCATGTTGACCAGCTGCGTGTTGACCTGCAGCAGGTGCGTGTTGATGCATGTTGACCTGCAGCAGCTGCATGTTGACCAGTGGCGTGTTGACCTGCAGCAGCCGCATGTTGACCAGCTGCGTGTTGACCTGCAGCAGGTGCGTGTTGATGCATGTTGACCTGCAGCAGCTGCATGTTGACCAGTGGCGTGTTGACCTGCAGCAGCTGCATGTTGACCAATTGCGTGTTGCCCTGCATCAGCTACGCGTTGCCCTGCAGCAGCTGCGTGTCACTGCATGTTGTCCTGCAGCAGCCGCATGTGGCCCTGCAGCAGTTGCGTGTTGCCCTGCATCAGCTACGTGTTGACCTGCAGCAGCTGCGTGTTTACAGAGCTGTGGATGTGACGGAAGCACAAAGGAGACGCAGGACGGGCCGCTCCTCTCTTTGTATTGGCATGTTATTAACGTGTTTGCCAGCAGGGACTTGTAATATTTTCAGGGAGGTTCTTTGTAAATGTGTGTAATTTTTCTATTGTGACAATCGTGACAGACTTACAATCACGAGGAGGACTTTATTACGGTTCCTAACGCGCACTAATGAATCAGGCTGTAATTTAGGAACAAGCCATGCAGCCGACATGTTTATCGCCCTCTGTGTTACATACCCGGTTATTTATGCATGCCGTGTGGGCGTTAACCTTTCATGTGACACCTTTTGATCCCCGGCTTTTCAAAGAACACTGTGATGAAGAGCATCTGCTCGTGCAGAAAACACTCATTTATGTAATGCATCATTTCATAACAGCATCTTTTTAGCCACGTTTTGCAGAGTTTCCACATGAGCCCTGAGCAAAAACGCCCTCACAGTCTCCCATAGAGCTGATTCCTGTTTGTATTACCTGTCCAAGATGCATTGTGATATCTACCAGATGAGCTATCTATTTTCCCAATCTGATGAATAAAGTTACCCTCACTCGGGACTTTTGTATTTCTGTTGTCAGAGAGATTATTCAAAAGGGCAGTTTTGCATTTCACCAAAGAGCATCCTCACATCTGTTGGAGTGGGAATGTCTGCCCTGCTTCAGAGCGAGGAGAGGATTTTATCAGGTCAGATGTTAAAGTGATAGATCTGTGCTGAGAGGGGCCATTCATCAGCACACTGAGCTGTGGAGGAAGTGACCATAAAGAACCGCTCTGACGCTGAGGGTCCAAAACAGGGAACAGGAAGTGACTCACATATAATCTGTATTCATCTCATCTGAACATAAGAGAGACAGCAAAGCGCTTAAACCTGAGGCGCCTCTGAGTGTCAGCGTCTGTAATACTGACTCATTAAACACAAACAGAGAGAAAGACTTCACTGACGCAAGGCGAGCCCTCAACATGACTGCTTCCTGTTTGCTGTCATTCCATCTGACTGCAGCTAGCATGCAGTGCTAACGTTTTATAGTTTAATGCGAGCAGGAAAATAAAGAATCTAAGGATTCCTGGCCGTTTACCTTCCTTAAGTTGTCTTCTTTCAGCTAAAAACACTTCCAGCTCATTTCACTGACAGTGATTGAGTCGGTAAATTTCACCTAATTATTAATAATGGTGTTAATGTCAGTAATGTCTGCTCTGATTGGTTAACTGGCCTTCTCTGTTGTGACTGGCCAACCCATCAGACGGTCAGACGGTCAGACGCTCTGACGCTCAGAGATGCTCAGACGCTCAGAAGGTCAGATGATCAGGCGATCAGAGCTCAGAGACGCTCAGAAGGTCAGATGATCAGACGCTCAGACGCTCAGAAGGTCAGACGAACAGACGATCAGACGCTCAGAGGCTCAGAGACACTCAGACCATCAGACGATCAGGCGATGAGACGCTCAGAAGGTCAGATGATCAGAGACGATCAGAGACGATCAGAGACGATCAGAGACGATCAGAGACGATCAGAGACGATCAGAGACGATCACAGACGCTCAGACGCTCAGACGCTCAGAAGGTCAGACGAACAGACGATCAGACGCTCAGAGGCTCAGAGACACTTAGACGATCAGGCGATCAGAAGCTCAGAAGGTCAGATGATCAGAGACGATCAGAGACGATCAGAGACGATCATATGATCAGACGCTCAAAAGGTCAGACGATCAGACGATCAGACGCTCAGACGATCAGAGACGATCAGACGATCAGACGCTCAGACGCTCAGACGATCAGAGACGATCAGACGATCAGAGACGATCAGACGATCAGACGCTCAGACGATCAGAGACGATCAGACGCTCAGACGGTCAGCTGATCAAACGGTCAGAGACGGTCAGAGACGGTCAGACGGTCAGAAGGTCAACTGATCAGACGGTCAGAGACGTCAGACGCTCAGGACGCTCAGACGATCAGAGACGATCAGACGATCAGAGACGATCAGACGATCAGACGCTCAGACGATCAGAGACGATCAGACGCTCAGACGGTCAGCTGATCAAATGGTCAGAGACGGTCAGACGCTCAGAGACGATCAGAGACGATCAGACGATCAGACGATCAGACGCTCAGACGATCAGAGACGATCAGACGATCAGACGCTCAGACGCTCAGAGACGATCAGAGACGATCAGACGCTCAGACGGTCAGCTGATCAAACGGTCAGAGACGGTCAGACGCTCAGAGACGATCAGAGACGGTCAGACGGTCAGAAGGTCAGACGATCAGACGATCAGACGATCAGACGATCAGAGCTCAGAGACGATCACAGCTCAGAGACGCTCAGAATGTCAGACGCTCAGACACTCAGAAGGTCAGACGATCAGGCGATCAGAGGCTCAGACGCTCAGAGGCTCAGAAGGTCAGACGATCAGACGCTCAGACGATCAGAGACGATCAGAGACGATCAGAGACGATCATATGATCAGACGATCAGGGACGACCAGATGATCAGACGATCAGAAGGTCAGACGATCAGATGATCAGAGACGATCAGAGACGATCAGATGATCAGAGACGATCATAGACGATCAGATGATCAGACGATCAGAGACGATCAGACGATCAGAGACGATCAGATGATCAGAGATGATCAGACGGTCAGAGACGATCAGAGACGATCAGACGGTCAGAGACGATCAGACGGTCAGAGACGATCAGAGACAATCAGACGGTCAGAGACGATCAGACGGTCAGAGACAATCAGACGCTCAGACGCTCAGATGATCAGACAGTCAGAGACGATCAGACGGTCAGACGATCAGAGACGGTCAGAGACGATCAGACGGTCAGAGACGATCAGACGGTCAGAGACAATCAGACGCTCAGACGCTCAGAAGGTCTGACGAACAGACGATCAGACTGTCAGAGACAATCAGACGCTCAGACGCTCAGAAGGTCAGACGAACAGACGATCAGACGCTCAGAGGCTCAGAGACACTCAGACCATCAGACGATCAGGCGATCAGACGCTCAGAAGGTCAGATGATCAGAGACGATCAGAGACGATCAGAGACGATCAGAGACGATCATATGATCAGACGCTCAAAAGGTCAGACGATCAGACAATCAGACGCTCAGACGATCAGAGACGATCAGACGATCAGACGATCAGACGCTCAGACGCTCAGAGACGATCAGACGCTCAGACGGTCAGCTGATCAAACGGTCTGAGACGATCAGACGATCAGACGATCAGACGCTCAGACGCTCAGAGACGATCAGACGCTCAGACGGTCAGCTGATCAAACGGTCAGAGACGGTCAGACGCTCAGAGACGGTCAGATGGTCAGAAGGTCAGACGATCAGACGAACAGACGATCAGACGATCAGACGATCAGACGATCAGAGCTCAGAGACGATCACAGCTCAGAGACGCTCTGAATGTCAGACGCTCAGACACTCAGAAGGTCAGACGATCAGAGACGTTCAGAGACGATCAGAGACGATCAGATGATCAGATGATCAGAGATGATCAGATGATCAGACGCTCAGAAGGTAAGACGATAAGATGATCAGACGCTCAGACGATCAGACGCTCAGATGATCAGAGACGATCAGAGACGATCAGAGACGATCAGACACGATCAGACGGTCAGAGACGATCAGACGGTCAGAGACGATCAGAGACGATCAGACGGTCAGAGACGATCAGACGGTCAGAGACAATCAGACGCTCAGACGCTCAGATGATCAGACGGTCAGAGACGATCAGACGGTCAGACGATCAGAGACGATCAGACGGTCAGACGGTCAGAGACAATCAGGCGATCAGACGCTCAGACGATCATATGATCAGACAATCAGAAGGTCAGACGATCAGATGATCAGAGACGATCAGAGACGATCAGATGATCAGACGATCAGACGATCAGATGATCGGACGGTCAGAGACGATCAGATGATCGGACGGTCAGAGACGATCAGAGACGATCATATGATCAGACGATCAGAGACATTCAGATGATCAGACGATCAGAAGGTCAGACGATCAGATGATCAGAGACGATCAGAGACGATCAGATGATCAGACGGTCAGAGACGATCAGACGCTCAGGGACGATCAGACGGTCAGAGACGATCAGAGACGATCAGACTGTCAGAGACGATCAGAGACGATCAGACGGTCAGAGACGATCAGATGATCAGACGATCAGAGACGATCAGATGATCAGACGCTCAGAAGGTAAGATGATCAGACGGTCAGATGATCAGACGCTCAGACGATCAGAGACGATCAGAGACGATCAGAGACGATCAGACGGTCAGAGACGATCAGACGGTCAGAGACGATCAGAGACGATCAGACGGTCAGAGACGATCAGACGGTCAGAGACAATCAGACGCTCAGACGATCAGAGACGATCAGAGACGATCAGACGGTCAGAGACGATCAGACGGTCAGACGGTCAGAGACGATCAGACGGTCAGAGACGATCAGACGGTCAGAGACAATCAGGCGTTCAGACGCTCAGACGATCAGACGCTCAGACGGTCAGCTGATCAAACGGTCAGAGACGGTCAGAGACGATCAGAGACGATCAGACGGTCAGAGACGATCAGACGGTCAGAGACAATCAGGCGTTCAGACGCTCAGACGATCAGACGCTCAGATGGTCAGCTGATCAAACGGTCAGAGACGATCAGAGACGAATAGAGACGATCAGACGCTCAGACGCTGAGACGGTCAGAGACGGTCAGAGACGGTCAGGTGATCAGACGATCAGACGATCAGGCGGTCAGACGGTCAGACGGTTAGAGACGGTCAGAGAGGGTCAGAGACGGTCAGAGATGGTCAGAGACGGTCAGGTGATCAGACGATCAGACGATCAGACGATCAGACGATCAGACGATCAGACGATCAGGCGGTCAGACGGTCAGACGGTCAGACGATCAGACGGTCAGACGGTCAGACGGTCAGACGGTCAGACGATCAGAGACGATCAGACGGTCAGACGGTCAGACGGTCAGAGACGGTCAGAGACGGTCAGGTGATCAGAGGGTCAGACGATAAGATGATCAGACGGTCAGAGACGGTCAGGTGATCAGACGATCAGACGATCAGACGGTCAGACGATCAGACGGTCAGACGGTCAGACGGTCAGACGGTCAGACGATCAGAGACGATCAGACGGTCAGACGGTCAGATGATCAGACGATCAGACGGTCAGACGGTCAAATGATCAGACGGTCAGAGCTCAGGCGCTCAGGCGCTGAGAGACGGTCAGACGATCAGAGCTCAGAGCTACCAGGCATCGTTCCCATATCTTCTCTCATGCTCTGCAGAGAGGAGCTGCTCACCTGCTGGTCGGTAAAGAAACTGCGATCTGAATGCTCCTGCCTACACCGTCTGCAGCCTCACTATGTTTCTCTGAGAGGAAGTGAAAGCCCTCCGCTTCACACGGCTGTACAGCGAGCGGGAGCTCATTAGAGGAAGTCGTCCCCGGAGGCCGCCGCTGTTCCTGCAGAGAAATAAAACATGTTGAGATCCAGAGAGCAGAACTATAGCTATAGCCGTGATTAATTCATGAGGAGCGGGGATTAGTTACAGCCATAAAACATTCATGCTTTATCCCATAAAAACATCATCAGTAACGCCGGGGAAGGAAGAGGAGGAGGAGGAGGGAGCAGGCCTCAGGAAGCCAGAGCGTGCTAGACCACGGTCGTCTGGAAGGGTTGAACAGGATGCTTTTTTTAAAGCGGCTCACTGAACACCAGCCTGAACATGCCTCTCATACTGCAGCACCTCCGCTCACCCTCTGTCTGAAACCAGAACCCAGTCTGCTCTGATTGGTCAACCAGTTTAGAGATGTCCCGCCCCTTAGCCTATCATGTACACTGTGTTGGAGCGCTAGCCAACAGGAGACTCTTTAAATGACAGGGGATGAATAATAGAACAAATAAAAACTCCTAAGCCCTCTCAGCTTCTCCTCCTGCAAACACTGCCTCAGATCCTCTTCACCTGGGCTGCATTACAGAGAAACAACCACAATAAATAATGCCTCCTCCTCTCCTCACTGAAGACTCCTCACTCTGCAGGAGGAGAGGTCTGCTCCTCGTCTTCATCAGCAGGTCGACACAGAGCAGGAGGTCTGATCATCATCATTATACCTGACAGTTAGACTGAGAGAGTTACATCACTGAGGAGGAGGAGGAGGAGGAGGAGGAGGAGGAGGAGGAGGAGGAGGAGGAGGAGAGGAAAGCACTCTGCAGGAGAGTTTGTGAAGAACAAGAAAACAAGATGATTGTATTTTACCCGAAGCCTCGTGTTCGACAGCGGAGACAATCAGTGCTGCACACACACACACAAACACACACACACACACACACACACACACACACACACACACACACACACACACACACACACACACACACACACACACACACACAGCCATAAAGAAAGTGGGACAGGACTCAGAGAGCTGCAGGCTTTCATTACGGCGACTGTTGCTGGATGAGAGTCAAGCAGAGAGAGTGTGTGTGTGTGTGTGTGTGTGTGTGTGTGTGTGTGTGTGTGTGTGTGTGTGTGTGTGTGTGTGTGTGTGTGTGTGTGTGTGTGTGTGTGTGTGTTGGCTCAGAGAGGACGCAGTGTGTGGACCCAGGCCTCGGACACAGTACCTGAGTAAACAGGATGCAGAAAACAAACTGGATTTATTTTCTGCATCGCTGAGCACCGGAGGACGTCAGGAGGCTGAAAACAAGCCTTTATATAACGAGGGTTTTTTTACCAAACGACAGGAAAGGGACATTTCTGCGCTGGCTACAATAATCCAGAACTCTTCCCTCAGGAGGAGCAGCTTCAGAACGGATGCAGATACAGAAACACAAATCAAATCTCATGCAGAAACATCTCCAGCAACTCTTCAACACATGCAGCATTTAGAGAACATTGACACCCTGATTTGCTGATTTGTGAACTGCTCTGAATCTGAACCGCCTCCTCTCCACAACTTCCTGTCCTCTGAGCAGACGTGAGTGTGCGTCGGGCAGCCAGCTGAGTGCAGCTCGGTGGAGGAGCTTGGTGATGTGCTTAAAGATGTTCCAGAGATCTGGTTTGCACATGAGGCCTGGAGGAATGAACCCTTCAGGACTGCTGAAGAACTGTAAAGCTTCATCTCTGATACTGGCTTACCGCCAGAGGAAGTCAGGGGGCTGCATGCATGTTCATCAGGGGGAACATGTCGTGATCAAAGTGGGGAGCGGACTGATGAAATGAGAGTTGTTTATGCTAAACTTCGAGATGATTTGAAGCTGCTGGAACCTTTATTTTTGGGATGAACAGAGAGTGTGTCTGCAGAGCCTCTGACCCGGGTGGCAGCTCCAATCATTCAACTCATTTGCAGATTGTACATGCATGAAGACTCTCACACAGCTCAGATGACTTTAAAGACCTGCAGGTTATACGGGGGGTTTGTAGCTTTGTGTTTCTATCACTGCTATCTCTCTGTGTCTCGTTCACACTCAGCAGTCTGCATGTTCCTGAGAGGGTTTGATATTACACCATCACACACCTCTGAGATGAGAGCTGCAGAGGATATTGATGAACACACACACACACACACACACACACACACACACACACACACACACACACACACACACACACACACACACAATATTTCAAGTCATCATGACCTCCGGTGTCTGGGTGCAGCAGACAGCCATCACTCAGACAATATTAATGAAGATATGAAAGTAAATATCCCCCGCTGCCGCCTCTCATCAGCACCATCATCCACCACAGAGTTCATCAACTACTGTGTGTGTGTGTGTGTGTGTGTGTGTGTGTGTGTGTGTGTGTGTGTGTGTGTGTGTGTGTGTGTGTGTGTGTGTGCAGGTAGAACGGCAATGTTTCCACTCCTTTAAAGTGTCCCAGGGCCTAATGGGTTTATAATGAGTTTCTGTATCTGCATCCTTTCTGAAGCTGTTGCTCCTGAGGGAGGAGGTTTGGACCTGTGGGCCACCGCACCTACTTCTAGGATGTGAACTGTCTCCATCAGGACGACAGAACAGAACTAGCAGAAGGACATGTTGCTATGGAGATGCAGTTTGCAAATTGACTAACAGTCGTCTGATCCCTCAGTAAGACTCTGCAGGCGTTAGCGGCAGAGGGCAGCACTGCTTAGCATTAGTGCACAGCGAGCTTCCCAGCAGAAGGAGGCCGTGTGTTATGTCTCTATACCTCCATCACAGTCAGGGTAACACCGGCATCCCGGGGATGTAAATGCTACTCTACTACTACAGAGTATTTCTCTGTGAGATCAGAGGACCCGTGAGCAGCGTCTTGTTCTCCGGAGCGCTGACATGGTGTTTTTCCTGGAGATTGTTCCTCCTTTTTCAGAACAACTCCATTATTCCCCCGAGGGGCAATTATTCACAGCAGCACAGAAACAGCAACATGTAACACAGAGGAGCCGACATGAGGAATAAAACAGGACTGTGAATACATAAATCATGATGAGGAGAGGGTCAAAGAAGCAGAGTGTAACGGGGGTTAGTTTACCAACAGGATTCACCGGCAGGATGAGAAGACACGGCATGGTTTGTGGTCAGCTTACTAACTATCCTGTTTATCGTACAAATGTATAATAGTCCCATTTGATTATTTACATCTCACTGATGAAATTCACATCAAGCTGCTAAAGTGTTGACTTCCTGAGAAAGACAAATGTCTGTCTCTCTGTCCCTCGATTTAGCTCCCCCTTTCCCCCTCCCTTTGTTTTAGTATCATGTAATGTGGAATCTGATTGGCTGTTCCCCTCCTTCCTTCCCTTTAAGAACCTGGTCTCATGTTTGATCGGGTCAGGTCCTTGTAGACACTGGTGGTGCAGGTTATCTGGCCTCCAGCTGGACCTGATTCTGTTAAATGCTCTTTATTAAATAACACTACTTTGATTTGAAGCTGGGAGATGTGTGCTTTTCTTACCAGAAGGTGATTAAGTGTGGAATTTCCACAACAGTGTTACGCCTGGAAATGCTCATATAATGACAGTTTTTCCTTCTCCTCGCTTATTAATTTCCCCCTCCCCAGCGTGGTTACTCCGGCTGCAGTTTATTCACGCTTACTTTCATTTTGCATCTGATTTGAAGGATTCCTTTGATGCCCTGCTCCCTGTCCCTGCACACACGGCTGTGCATGGTAAACATGATGAAGGGACTGCTGATTTATCTCAGCTAATCAAATCCAAACAGAGAGCTGGCCTCCCCCTCCAGGATAAAACCTCTGAGGATTTAAGGTTCGTAAGAGGGAGGACTGATTACATTTGCTTCTCCTTAAGATGTCAAATCTTGACATCTTAAGGTTTTGGGTGGATGTGTTTTTTGAGAAGCTTCAGGTCAAGGTGCCTCCTTGACGGTTTGAAGTGCGTCATTTCCAGGTTCACCAGTTCTGCAGAAAGTAATGAGAAATCTTTCAAAGGTCCCACAGCAGTTCTTACAGCAAAGGGACAGAGAAACTAACGGCAGAAAGGATGCATTCTGGGTAGCAAGAGAGACAAGAGATTCAGTTTAAATGTTATCCAAGAATCACCTGACTCTCTATCCTCTGGGGGGGGTTAATTTATTTTGGGTTTTGGCTTTTACCTGCTGAACCTGACCGTGTCAGCCATCATTAGTTGGCTGTGTGTGATATGAGATTGACTGCTAGCACTAGCAGAAATAAGGTGGCGTTTGTGATTAGTATTTCATTGAATTTCGATAATATGTGTATAACTTAATGTTCAAATTATATTCTTAGTTTAACATGATCGTGTTCGTGTTGTGGTCCTGGGGGGGGGGGGGGGGGGGGGTCACTTTCATCAGAAGAACTGAGCTAGCCGAACGCTGAACAGACCACGGCAAACCTCTTAGCTAGATGGGAGGCTAATGGTTGAATCGGAATTTATAAGCAAAATCACGAATCAATAAAACAGCCCAGTTACGTTAAAATGAAAATCATGAGACATCTATCACCAGATGAGTGATATGGAAAGGAAAAGTTAAGTTAGAACTCAGTGGCGGCTCCTGACAAATTTCTCAGGGGGGGCAAAAGTTGTGATGATGGCTAAGATGACCCATTCAATGGGTAAAATAATAATAAATAAAAGTCAGATAGCCAGCTTTACAGTGTCACATCTCATTGTTTAATTTGGTTTTCAACCACTAGATGCAACCCCAGACATAAAATATACAATACATTTGGTTCCACAATAAAACACACATTAACAGATAGTTTGTCATCTAATAGTTTGCCCTTGAAATCACTTTTAGCACAGTCTACAATTTATAGCCATCATGGATGCCATAGCAATAATCAAATCAAATTATACTATAATCAAAACTGTAATTAATCAAAATTTTCTGTCTGGCGGAGACCGCCGAATCGGCGGTCTCCGCCAGACGCGCGCGCTGTACGTCCGAGCACGCATCAGTGCGTAACTGCGTATGACGAAATCACGTTAGGGCAAGCCCCCCCGGAGCCCATAGAAATGCATTGTATCGTTCGATTTTTGAAAAAACGAGTCTCAACATGTAAGTCTATGAGAGCGCCTGGGGCGATTTTCAATCTGACTGATATCGCCCCAAGGGGGCGGGGCTACTGGTTGGACAGTGACATCCAGGCTGCTGATTGTCGCAGCGATATTCAGGCTGCTGTTTGGACTATACTATTAAGACTTAGACCGGCAAAATAAACTCTTTTCTCTCTTTTTTTTTTTTTTTTTTTTTTTTCGTTTGGCTTAAGGAGGGCGGTGCACTATCGCCCCCTATGGGCCAGCCGCCCCTGTTAGAACTACTAAAGCCAGTAGTGTGACCCAAGGGCGCCGATTTATGTTTCTGCCAGTGGGTGCTCAAAACAGTGGAATGTCCGCGGTGTTGCAGTGGGGGGTGCTCGGCCTTCTCCGGCTATGGTGCGACCCATGCTAACATGAAAACTAAGCTTCTCCCCCCACAAATGTAAAACTAATCTACACCGCTTTCCGTTGTCACCCTGCCTCTCCAAATGCAAAACTGACATTACACGATAATGCAATAACAGCTGAAAAAGTGCTTAGGTGTGTTTTCTTTAATATTTACCATTCAATCACGCAACTGCTGTCTGTCCCATAGCATAACGTGACAGCGCAGTGTTTGTTTGGAACTATCCGGGCTTACATGAACCACGTGACTGCCCTGGCAACACATCAGAGTGTCGCAACTCTTAGATCTATATGGCTCTGGGCGGGAGGAGAGGCTAACGAAACGCTAAACAGCAGAAGATAATGCACCGAGAGAATGCTCCTTAAGACCAACGATTTACTGAAGAGGAGAGAGAAGTTTATCCTCCCAATTGACCTGAGAGGACCTGAGACACGTTAGCATTACCACAGTGAGACACGTTAGCATTAGCACAGTGAGACACGTTAGCATTAACACAGTGAGACACGTTAGCATTACCACAGTGAGACACGTTAGCATTACCACAGTGAGACACGTTGGCATTACCACAGTGAGACACGTTAGCATTAACACAGTGAGACACGTTAGCATTAACACAGTGAGACACGTTAGCATTAACACAGTGAGACACGTTAGCATTAACACAGTGAGACACCTTAGCATTAACACAGTGAGACACGTTAGCATTAACACAGTGAGACACGTTAGCATTAACACAGTGAGACACGTTAGCATGTTTTCACAGATGAATACGTTAGCATGTTTTCACAGATGAATACGTTAGCATGTTTTCACAGATGAATACGTTAGCATGTTTTCACAGATGACTACGTTATCATGTTTTCACAGATGAATACGTTAGCATGTTTTCACAGATGAATACGTTAGCATGTTTTCACAGATGAATACGTTAGCATGTTTTCACAGATGAATACGTTAGCATGTTTTCACAGATTAATACGTTAGCATGTTTTCACAGATGAATACGTTAGCATGTTTTCACAGATGAATATGTTAGCATGTTTTCACAGATGAATACGTTAGCATGTTTTCACAGATGACTACGTTAGCATGTTTTCACAGATGAATACGTTAGCATGTTTTCACAGATGAATACGTTAGCATGTTTTCACAGATGACTACGTTAGCATGTTTTCACAGATGAATACGTTAGCATGTTTTCACAGATGACTACGTGAGCATGTTTTCACAGATGACTACGTTAGCATGTTTTCACAGATGAATACGTTAGCATGTTTTCACAGATGAATACGTTAGCATGTTTTCACAGATGAATACGTTAGCATGTTTTCACAGATGAATACGTTAGCATGTTTTCACAGATGAATACGTTAGCATACGTTAGCATGTTTTCACAGATGAATACGTTAGCATGTTTTCACAGATGAATACGTTAGCATGTTTTCACAGATGAATACGTTAGCATGTTTTCACAGATGACTACGTTAGCATGTTAACAAACAGCTTGTGTGAACGAATGCATTCATTAGCCTATGCACTAATGAATAAATTAGCATGTTAGCGTGAGAGACACATGCTGTATATTTTATTGGAGCTTTCTGGAAGTCAAAATGCTGTGAAAAGCTCCGTCTCGGAATTCATGCAGAGAGCAGAGCACTAATAGTTCATGTGAGCAGGGTTTGTTGTGGGAGGGAACTTTAGCTTCCAAATGACATTTCAGTCGTGATGTGGTGCCAGAGGCTCTGGAAACATTGTTCACGGGCTGTCAGTGAAGCAGCAGGTCCCCTCCTCTAGCTGGAGTTTCCATCTTTAAAACCAAACGCTAACCATCAGAAACCCATCGACCATCACCAGAAACCAGTGTGAGTTATATTGTAAGGTTTGCTTACGAGTCATGGCTCTGAGTGTGAGATATTTGAGGGTCTCCAGAGAGTGGGAGTAGTTTCAAGTCTGAGTGAAAGGCAGTGAAGGAAGGCCTTCTGTGAATATATCTGACCTATTAAACTAAGAAACGTCCTCAGCTTCCATCAGTCCTCACTGTCGGCTCAGGATAGTTAATGCAGCTCAAAACCCACTGATGTCTCTGGCCTTTAATGTGAAGTATTACTAAATACACATATTAATATAGAAAGTATGCACATGTGTGTACTTGTATGATGAATAATAACTGCACAATGTGATAAGGGTTAAACTCCTCAAGCATGCACACAATAACCATGCCAAACACTTCATATTAACCATAGTTATTAGGAATACCTGTGTGTGTGTGTGTGTGTGTGTTTGTGTGTGTGTGTGTTTGTGTGTGTGTGTGTGTGTGTGTGTGTGTGTGTGTGTGTGTGTGTGTGTGTGTGTGCGTGCGTGCGTTTGTGCTATGGTGTGTGTGTGTGCGTGTGTTTCTGCTACGGTGTGTGTGTGTGTGTGTGTGTGTTTCTGCTACGGTGTGTGTGTCTGTGTGTGTGTGTGTGTGTGTGTTTCTGCTACGGTGTGTGTGTGTGTGTGTTTCTGCTACGGTGTGTGTGTCTGTGTGTGTGTGTGTGTGTGTTTCTGCTACAGTGTGTGTGTCTGTGTGTTTGTGTGTTTCTGCTACGGTGTGTGTGTGTGTTTCTGCTACAGTGTGTGTGTCTGTGTGTGTTTCTGCTACAGTGTGTGTGTCTGTGTGTGTCTGTGTGTGTGTTTTTCTGCTACAGTGTGTGTGTCTGTGTGTGTGTGTGTTTCTGCTACGGTGTGTGTGTCTGTGTGTGTGTGTTTCTGCTACAGTGTGTGTGTCTGTGTGTGTGTGTGTTTCTGCTACGGTGTGTGTGTCTGTGTGTGTTTCTGCTACAGTGTGTGTGTCTGTGTGTGTGTGTGTTTCTGCTACGGTGTGTGTGTCTGTGTGTTTGTGTGTTTCTGCTACGGTGTGTGTGTCTGTGTGTGTGTGTGTGTTTCTGCTACGGTGTGTGTGTCTGTGTGTGTTTCTGCTACGGTGTGTGTGTCTGTGTGTGTTTCTGCTACGGTGTGTGTGTCACCCCCCTTCTACAATAAATTGGATCTGAAGGATTTACGGTAACAGCAACACTGAGCTATAGGACCCTTTAAAACGAGATTGCATTTGGGTGGGGGGGTCATGCCCCAGGGCCCTAACCCTTTCACCCACATGCACACACAAGCACACACACACACACACATACACACACCATAGCACAAACACACACACACATCCTCAAACACTGAAACACATCCTAACACACTGACACACACACTGACACACACACTGACACACTGAAACACACACTGAAACACTGAAACACATCCTCACACACTGACACACACACTGACACACACTGAAACACACACTGGAACACACACTGAAACACACACTGAAACACATCCTCACACACTGACACACACACTGAAACACACTGACACATACTGAAACACACACTGAAACACACTGACACATACTGAAACACACTGACACATACTGAAACACACTGACACATACTGAAACACACTGACACACACTGAGACACATACTGAAACACACTGACACATACTGAAACACACACTGAAACACACTGACACACACTGACACACATCCTCACACACTGACACACATACTGAAACACACACCGAAACACACTGACACACACCGAAACACACTGACACACACTGAAACACATCCTCACACACTGACACACACTGACACACATCCTCACACACTGAAACACACACCGAAACACACTGACAAATACTGAAACACACTGACACACACTGAAACACACTGAAACACATCCTCACACACTGAAACACATCCTCACACACTGAAACACACACCGAAACACACTGACAAATACTGAAACACACTGACACACACTGAAACACACTGACACATACTGAAACACACTGAAACACACTGACACACACACTGAAACACACTGACACACACACTGAAACACACTGAGACACACTGACACACACTGAAACACACTGAGACACATCCACACATACTGAAACACCTCCAGACACACTGAAACACACACTGACACACATCCTCACACACTGAAACACATCCTAACACACTGACACACACACTGAAACACACTGACACACACTGAGACACACTGACACACACTGAGACACATCCAGACACACTGAAACACACACTGACACACACTGAGACACATCCACACATACTGAAACACACTGACACACACTGAGACACCTCCACACACACTGAAACACCTCCAGACACACTGAAACACACACTGACACACATCCTCACACACTGAAACACACTGACACACATCCTCACACACTGACACACACACTGAAACACACACCGAAACACACTGACACATACCGAAACACACTGACACATACTGAAACACACTGACACACACTGAGACACATCCTCACACACTGAAACACCTCCACACACACTGACACACACTGAAACACATCCTCACACACTGACACACACCGAAACACACTGACACACACCGAAACACACTGACCAGTGACGTGCGGTGAGGGGAGGCAGGTGAGGCCGTGCCTGGCATCATGAAAAGTAAAATGAAGAAACAAATGTAATGATCATATTTGTCCAGTTGTTTGTATTATAAAGTTATGTTCCTTTTAATTTCACCAGTTTTACATTATTTTGATCCAAAATCGCTGAATTTTCATATTCACGTTGAAACACTGAGAACGGCTGCTCGGTGAGGCACCAACCTGCTGACATGCTATACAGGGAGACTGTAACTGCTGTCTGTCTGTATGTCGCTATTAAAATTTTCAAACACTCTGGCTATATTAACTAATGTCCATACTTTGGCTGGTGTATATAATATACAGTGTTTTTTGTCAACTGTATGTCTGTAACGTGTCTCTTGTGCTGAGCAAAACCGCTGCGAAGAGAGACTAGGTGAGGCACGCAGTTCTCCTGCCTCATGGCAGGGGGTGCTAGTGAGTCCAGTTCAAATCTGATTGTGATGACGTCAGTGCCTCACCAGCCATGAACTTCACCGCACGTCACTGATACATACTGAAACACACTGACACACACTGAGACACATCCACACATACTGAAACACACTGACACACACTGAGACACATCCACACACACTGAAACACACTGACACACACTGAGACACATCCACACACACTGAAACACACTGACACACACTGAGACACATCCACACACACTGAAACACACTGACACACACTGAGACACATCCACACACACTGAAACACACTGACACACACTGAGACACATCCACACACACTGAAACACCTCCACACACACTGAAACACCTCCAGACACATCCTCACACACTGAAACACCTCCACACACACTGAAACACCTCCAGACACATCCTCACACACTGAAACACCTCCAGACACATCCTCACACACTGAAACACCTCCACACACACTGAAACACCTCCAGACACATCCTCACACACTGAAACACCTCCACACACACTGAAACACCTCCAGACACATCCTCACACACTGAAACACCTCCACACACACTGAAACACCTCCAGACACATCCTCACACACTGAAACACCTCCACACACACTGAAACACCTCCAAACACCTCCACACACACTGAAACACCTCCAGACACATCCTCACACACTGAAACACCTCCAGACACATCCTCACACACTGAAACACATCCTCACACACTGAAACACCTCCACACACACTGAAACACATCCTCACACACCTCCACACCTCCACACACACTGAAACACCTCCACACACACTGAAACACCTCCACACACACTGAAACACATCCTCACACACTGAAACACCTCCAGACACACTGAAACACCTCCACACACACTGAAACACCTCCTCACAATGAAACACCTCCTCACACACTGAAACACCTCCACACACACTGAAACACATCCTCCACACACACTGAAACACATCCACACACACTGAAACACCTCCACACACACTGAAACACATCCTCCACACACACTGAAACACCTCCACACACACTGAAACACCTCCACACACAATGAAACACCTCCTCACACACTGAAACACCTCCAGACACATCCTCACACACTGAAACACATCCTCACACACTGAAACACCTCCACACACACTGAAACACATCCTCACACACTGAAACACCTCCACACACACTGAAACACCTCCACACACACTGAAACACCTCCACACACACTGAAACACATCCTCACACACTGAAACACCTCCAGACACACTGAAACACCTCCACACACACTGAAACACCTCCTCACAATGAAACACCTCCTCACACACTGAAACACCTCCACACACACTGAAACACATCCTCCACACACACTGAAACACATCCACACACACTGAAACACCTCCACACACACTGAAACACATCCTCCACACACACTGAAACACCTCCACACACACTGAAACACATCCTCCACACACACTGAAACACCTCCACACACACTGAAACACCTCCACACACAATGAAACACCTCCTCACACACTGAAACACCTCCAGACACATCCTCACACACTGAAACACCTCCACACACACTGAAACACATCCTCACACACTGAAACACCTCCACACACACTGAAACACCTCCAGACACATCCTCACACACTGAAACACCTCCTCACACACTGAAACACATCCTCACACACTGAAACACCTCCTCACACACTGAAACACCTCCACACACACTGAAACACCTCCACACACTGAAACACCTCCACACACACTGAAACACATCCACACACACACTGAAACACATCCACACACACACTGAAACACCTCCACACACACTGAAACACCTCCACACACACTGAAACACATCCACACACACACTGAAACACCTCCACACACACTGAAACACCTCCAGACACCTCCTCACACACTGAAACACCTCCTCACACACTGAAACACATCCACACACACTGAAACACATCCTCACACACTGAAACACCTCTTCACACACTGAAACACATCCACACACACTGAAACAGAAACAGATTGATAATAAATCAACAAACGGAGAACACGTTTACCTCTCTCCGTCCTGGCGTTATTCTGAAGGGTGTGGGTTCAAATCCCAGGAGGCTCTTATGTGAGAAGCTCACCTCTGTTTTTGGAATCAGTTGATGACATCAAGCTGAACATGAGTTGTATCCTTAAACATCGCTTTAGCCGCCCTCAGAAACCGCAGTCTGAAGGTTGTGGGTTTAAATCCCACCTGTTGACACTCAGAGGAATGCTCGGTAAAGAGGCTTTTATCCTTAACGTCACTTTGGACTGTAGACCTCGAGGGTTTTTCCAGAACTCATGAGGTTCGCAGTGTGAAGCTGGTAGAGAGAGAGCTTTAGAGTCTGAAGGTTGTTGGTTCAAATCCCATCCAGGCTTTTTCATATTTAAGCCCTCGAAAAACCCTCAAGTCATGGTAATTATCCATAAAAACAAATGTGAAAACGTCTTGAATTATAAGTGATATGAATTTTAGTCTGCACTCTGATCCACAGACATGATCCAGAGTCCATCAGGAGAAGATTACCAAGACCATCAGAGACACAAACTGACCCTCCAAAATAAAAGCACGAGGTGGAGGAACCTGGAGTCACACTGTGCAGCAGATTCAAACCGAGGCAGAACATCTTTCAGACTTCAGGCTTCCCTCTGACAGGTGATCCTGCAGGTGTCTCTGTGTGGTAACCAGGTGTTTCCTGTCGCAGCTCAGGTGACAACATCTGGATATTACCAGAGGATGTGCTCTGTGTTTCAGTCAACAGAGTTTCAGTGAAACATCCTGAGCTTGAATATATAATCCAGCTGAGGGACTCTGCTGTTTGATTTCCTCTCTGAGGAGGGAAGCTGCTTTACTGCGACCTATTTCCTCTGTATCTACCCCCCCCCCCCCCAGATCTGCTGCAGTTTAACCCTCTCATCTACAGGAGCCTCATCATTCATATTTATTATTATTTATCCCGTCAGAGCCTCTCAGTCAGTGCAGATGTATCCTCTTCTCTCTCAGGTTTCAGGCGGTTTGAATATTAGTCAGCACACTCAGCTTCCAATCCCCACGAGGAAGTCCGTCTGAATGTCATGTGAGCCCATTTTACTGGAACCCAGAAACAGGCGTTTTATTTTGTTAATAAATATACGTCCTTTCTTTACTTCCAGAACATGGTGACATCCCTACTTAAAACTTGCGCTCCTCTTTGCTACAATCCAACACTCCATGTGATCGACAGGTGAACCAATCAGAGCAGACGGGGCTCTGGTTTCAGACGGAGGGTGAGCAGTGTGAGTTTTTCAGATGCTTTAATAACACCTGAGCGAGCCTCAGAGGATCCTTCAGCTCTCTGATTCAACGTCCTGTTAAAAAGCAGCCGAAATCTGAGCCCGAGTGAGACACACACACACACACACACACACACACACACACACACACACACACACACACACACACACACACACACACACACACACACACACACACACACACACACACACACACCTCTCTGACGTGTTGGTTTTATTTTCTGTCACTGGAGGAAAACTAGAGACAGGAAGGTTGTTATTAGGAAGATAAATCAGCTTCAAACCCAACAGCAGCTCTCAGGATGGAGCAGGACTGTGTGAGCGGTTATATCCGACAGGCCGTTATCAATCATATAAATACAGCGGAGGAAACACGTGTCTGATCCCCCGCCAAGTTAGTTAGTTTACCCACTTACACAGAATTGAAAAGTCTCTCATTTTTATTAAAGCCAGAGGACTTATTTAAGCGCTCCTCTCCGCTCCTCTCCTCTCCTCTCCTCTCCTCTTCCTCTCCTCTCCTCTCCTCTCCTCTCCTCTCCTCTTCCTCTCCTCTCCTCTCCTCTCCTCTCCTCTCCTCTCCTCTCCTCTCCTCTCCTCTTCCTCTCCTCTCCTCTCCTCTCCTCTCCTCTTCCTCTCCTCTCCTCTCCTCTCCTCTCCTCTCCTCTTCCTCTCCTCTTCCTCTCCTCTCCTCTCCTCTCCTCTCCTCTTCCTCTCCTCTCCTCTCCTCTCCCTCTCCTCTTCCTCTCCTCTCCTCTCCTCTTCCTCTCCTCTCCTCTTCCTCTTCCTCGGTTAAATCCGTGGGAGCCAGAACTCTTGTTGGTTGCAAGGGGATCAAATACTTATTCCCTCCATTAAGCGCAAATCAGTTTCTATCTTTAATCTACATTTCTGGATTTTCTTTTTGGTATTCTGTCTCTCACTGTTCAAATAAACCTACCACAGAAATGACAGACTGTTCATTTCTTTGTAAGTGGGTAAACTAAATTGACAGGGGATAAAATACTCATTTCCTCCACTGTATGCATCTGAAGAGTCAGATACAACTTCAGCCTCCTGTCCAGACAGAGTAACATCTCAGAGAAACGGACTGTGATGAAAGCAGCTCTCTTTATCGCCAGAGACACACAGAGGTGTATATTAGAGACACAGAGGTGTTTATTAGATACACACAGAGGTGTTTATTAGATACACACAGAGGTGTTTATTAGAGACACAGAGGTGTATATTAGAGACACACAGAGGTGTTTAT
The DNA here is from genome assembly GCF_036324505.1 of Eleginops maclovinus. Classification (NCBI taxonomy): domain Eukaryota; kingdom Metazoa; phylum Chordata; class Actinopteri; order Perciformes; family Eleginopidae; genus Eleginops; species Eleginops maclovinus. The sequence continues at coordinate 28,255,719 of NC_086349.1, read as the reverse complement.
TAGAGACACAGAGAGGTGTTTATTAGAGATACAGAGGTGTTTATTAGATACACACAGAGGTGTTTATTAGAGACACAGAGGTGTTTATTAGATACACACAGAGGTGTTTATTAGAGACACAGAGGTGTATATTAGAGACACAGAGGTGTTTATTAGAGACACACAGAGGTGTTTATTAGAGACACACAGAGGTGTTTATTAGAGACACAGAGGTGTATATTAGAGACACACAGAGGTGTTTATTAGATACACACAGAGGTGTTTATTAGAGACACAGAGGTGTATATTAGAGACACACAGAGGTGTTTATTAGAGACACAGAGAGGTGTTTATTAGAGATACAGAGGTGTTTATTAGATACACACAGAGGTGTTTATTAGAGACACAGAGGTGTTTATTAGATACACACAGAGGTGTTTATTAGAGACACAGAGGTGTATATTAGAGACACACAGAGGTGTTTATTAGAGACACAGAGGTGTATATTAGAGACACACAGAGGTGTTTATTAGAGACACAGAGAGGTGTTTATTAGAGACACACAGAGGTGTTTATTAGAGACACACAGAGGTGTTTATTAGAGACACAGAGGTGTATATTAGAGACACACAGAGGTGTTTATTAGAGACACACAGAGGTGTTTATTAGAGATACACAGAAATGAAGTAATTTGTTTTTTCCGTTCTTCTGAAGCTGCTTTCTGACTGCACAGATCTTGATGAAACACAGGACTGGCCCTGACACCACTTCACAGTAATCCATCTCATGTGGAACTGGTCCTTTTCTGTTGTATTTATTAAGCTGTATATTTATATTATTGCACATTTTGAGAAACGTTTTATAAAATATATTTCTATATTTTATTCATTTTCTGGGGTCATGTGCTTCTATCCCCTGCACTGTTTGAGTGTCTGTCTACGGCATATCGTCAGAGGAGCCCCGCTGTGGATCCTGGTCCTTCAGCATCACTCCTGCTCCCCACGGTAAATGTGCGTCCCCTCTGGATCTGACCCGGAGGCGCTGGGAGACCCGATTCCTGCAGCTGGAGTACAGGCTGCTGGTGGCCTAGTTTCAGGAGAAGTCATTATCTGTGTGTGTGTGTGTGTGTGTGTGTGCTGCTTCCTCTGAGAGCCAACGGATCAATACATCAAACAGGACGAGCAGAAAGAGCTGAGGATATATTCAGACACACACACACACACACACACACACACACACACACACACACACACACACACACACAGAAACCAGAGCTGTCTCTAAAGTAGGACAGCAGGTATTCAGCTCAGGTGGGATGTTCTCCCCCCCGCTGCCGACAGGCTGTTTACCGACTGACAGCTGCTAACGTGTTGTCTTTAACACAATCACAGCATCTCTGTTTAACCTTCAGGCTCTCACACACACACACACACACACACACACACACACACACACACACACACACACACACACACACACACACACACACACACACACACACACACACACACACACACAATGCATTTCTAATGAAATATGTTTTGATCTTAATTTGATTCAATGCGACTTTAAGAAGTAAATGAAACCACGTTTATTCCATCGTTTAAAATACATGTTCTGTGATATATTGAAATCCAGGAGCAGACCCAACAACACTGGAGTGAAATGTTTATTTTTATCATCAATTATTCAGTGATTATTGAGAACAATTCAAAAAGGCCAACCACGATTTCCTGGAGTCCAACAATCTTTAAATTAGCTTTTTATTTTCTCAAGAATCAACAGAAATGTTTAGACTTGTGAAGCTTTTATCATCAAATATACAAAGATTTGATTTCATTGAAAGTCCAGTTTTCTTATGTCCTAACCAAAGTAAGGATTGATTCACTCGCTCTGCAGGACTTCTGGATCTGATTGCGTTATATTTACAGATAATCTCTGATGTTAAAGTGTGCATGCACTCTGCTTAGAGCACTTCTAAAGGTTCTCCATGAGCAGGGGTTTAAAATATGGCACCTCATTCTTGATGATGTGGTTAATGTGGTTAATGTGTCCTTTTAATTTAGCCAGAGGGAAATGACTGAGGCCGACAGTTGCTAATGCGCTTCTATGTCCAGAACTCCTCCATCAGGAGGAACAGCTTCAGAGAGGATGCAGAAACAGAAACTCAAATCAAACCTCATGCAGGAACATCTGCAGCAGCTCTTCAACACATGCAGCATCTAGAGAACATTCAGCAGAGGAAACATGAGCAGTTTACTAAAAGCTGCAGAAACCAAACGCTGCAAGAAGCTCCAACACAACGGAGACCAGGGGACACTAAAGAGAGACGCACACAGCTGGAGACCAGGGGACACTAAAGAGAGACGCACACAGCTGGAGACCAGGGGACACTAAAGAGAGACGCACACAGCTGGAGACCAGGGGACACTAAAGAGAGACGCACACAGCTGGAGACCAGGGGACACTAAAGAGAGACGCACACAGCTGGGGACCGGTTGGTGACGTTCAGGATTGATTTGATATCTGCTGCTCGTTCCTCCTGGTGGAAGAGGTCTGGGTTGTTGTAGCACGTTAGCACCTGACGGCCTCCGCAGGAAGTTGGTGGATCATGCTTCGCTCGTTGAGTTTCTGCTTTAAACAGATCAACAACAGCCATGATGAAATATTCTACTTTGAATGATGTCAGCCGCTGTTAATGTTCTCAGGTGAGTTAAATGGGCAGTGGTTCGGTGGCCTCTGAAGGCTGACATCCCACCCCTTAATGACACCAGTAATCAAGCAGCTGATACGTAGCTAGCTTAGCTTAGCACCAGCAAATACCCGGCACATAAAGCCTCAACTTGTTCCAGAAATATCAACTATTCAAACAAATACATGACAGAATTCAAATGAAGACCTAATGTGTGATTGGATGTCAGTAGCGCCGTCACTCTCGTGTGCAGCGGCTGTAGTAGCTGAAGATGGTGTTGTCTATCCACCTGCGGAACTTGGACACGGCTGTGTAGACTCCAGGATACTGGGGGTCCGCACACCCCTTGCCCCAAGAAACCAGGCCGTAGATCCGGCCCTCACAAACAAGAGGACCCCCGGAGTCCCCCTGAAACAGAGAGGTATTAGAATGACTTCCTGTAAGACTTACTGCAGAGCAAACTCTACGGACAGCCTCGGTATTGTACGAGACGGAAACAGTCAGTCCCTGAAATGTTAAACTATAAACACCAATATGCTTTGTGATTGTAGGCTGCATGAGCTCGGCCTCTATCGAGTGCTGTCCCGACGGGTTGCTCTCTGCAGGTAGGAGTACAGCGTGGATGGAAGTATCTCCACAGGTTCAGTGAAGCCCTCACCTTACAGGCGTCCCTCCCCCCGGTGCTGAACCCTGCGCAGATCATGTTCTCCGTGATTCTGCCGGCGAACGACTCGCTGCTGTTGCATGTTTCTGAGGAGACGATGGGCAGCGTGGCGGTGCGCAGGGTGGAGGGGATCTGACCCCCGGTGGGGCTGGTGTAACCCCACCCTGACACCCGGCACATACGGCCCTCCGCGATGGAGGCGCCATGTCGGGGCAGCAGGGCGATGGAGACGTAGCTGTTCAGGTAGACCGGAGCCTTCAGCTACAGGGGGGGGTCAGGGTGGTCAGTAAACAGGGACAGATGGAGTATGAACAATAATTCAGTAGTGCAGGGATGTCTGTGTTGGTTCCTTTAAGGCAGCATCTCCCTCGTCCAATGGGATTCCTCTGTGTGACTTTGGATTATGTCAGAAGATATTCTCTGTGTCAAACAAACCTCCGACTGCTAACACCTCTGAATGATTCCTGAAGTAAAGTCACCAATGCTAAGCTAAAGGAGGCTAATGTTGGGCTATAAAGGAACTACAGCACGGTCACATGACTTCACGTTACCACCGCTAAGCTAAAGGAGGCTAATGTTGGGCTAAAAAGGAACTGCAGCACGGTCACATGACTTCATGTCACCAATGCTAAGCTAAAGGAGGCTAATGTTGGGCTAAAAAGGAACTACAGCACGGTCACATGACTTCACGTCACCAATGCTAAGCTAAAGGAGGCTAATGTTGGGCTAAAAAGGAACTGCAGCACGGTCACATGACTTCATGTCACCAATGCTAAGCTAAAGGAGGCTAATGTTGGGCTAAAAAGGAACTACAGCACGGTCACATGACTTCACGTCACCAATGCTAAGCTAAAGGAGGCTAATGTTGGGCTATAAAGGAACTACAGCACGGTCACATGACTTCATGTCACCAATGCTAAGCTAAAGGAGGCTAATGTTGGGTTATAAAGGAACTACAGCACGGTCACATGACTTCACGTCACCCCTGCTAAGCTAAAGGAGGCAAATGTTGGGCTATAAAGGAACTACAGCACGGTCACATGACTTCACGTCACCCCTGCTAAGCTAAAGGAGGCTAATGTTGGGCTATAAAGGAACTGCAGCACGGTCACATGACTTCACGTCACCACCGCTAAGCTAAAGGCGGCTAATGTTGGGCTATAAAGGAACTACAGCACGGTCACATGACTTCACGTCACCACCGCTAAGCTAAAGGCGGCTAATGTTGGGCTATAAAGGAACTGCAGCACGGTCACATGACTTCACGTCACCACCGCTAAGCTAAAGGCGGCTAATGTTGGGCTATAAAGGAACTGCAGCACGGTCACATGACTTCACGTCACCACCGCTAAGCTAAAGGAGGCTAATGTTGGGCTATAAAGGAACTACAGCACGGTCACATGACTTCACGTCACCACCGCTAAGCTAAAGGAGGCTAATGTTGGGCTATAAAGGAACTGCAGCACGGTCACATGACTTCACGGTCACCACCGCTAAGCTAAAGGCGGCTAATGTTGGGCTATAAAGGAACTGCAGCACGGTCACATGACTTCACGTCACCACCGCTAAGCTAAAGGAGGCTAATGTTGGGCTATAAAGGAACTACAGCACGGTCACATGACTTCACGTCACCACCGCTAAGCTAAAGGAGGCTAATGTTTAGGGTGATGGCGTTGAGTCGTCTCATTTAGACTCTTGTTAGCAACGTTTTTAAATCCACCAGTGGAGTATTGACTGACGTATTAAATGTGGGAGAACAAAATATTAAAGTCTCCTCAGCTTGTGTTAACCTCAGACATTATGTCAAGATAACAACCAAACACACATCAGAAACCTTTGACTTTGTACCTTGATAAGCATGATGTCGCTGTCAGTGTTGTTGCTGTTGTATCCGGGGTGGGGCACCAGCAGCTGGGGCAGGATTTGTTGCTCTGTGCCTTCATAGATGGCCAGAGAATAATCTCCTGCTACTATCATCATCTTGTTCACCCTGCGGAGACATGTAGGTAGGTTTAGTGCAGATATACGCCATAGTGTGGATTAAAATGACTGAAAAGTGCTGCTTAAATCATTTTTAGCAAGATGTAGCTCTGATGTTTCTGTGGACAGAGGGGACTGAGCACCAGGACGTGTATAGACTGCACCATACCATGGAGGTGTTTTTATTAGAGCCGAATCTGTGGCTGTGGTGAAGTTTTCTGTGTTCAACTGTGAATTAAAGGCAAAAATCCCTTAAAAATAACCTCAATTCTTCACATGGGCTTCTGTAGTGAGCACCAAGAGCGACGAATACATGTGTAATGAGAGATTGATTTGAGCTACAGGGCTCGTGTCATCGTAGCTCGTTAGAAGTTCAAAGATAATTGACTCGTTATGTTATTGAAATGAAAAGGAATTGGGCTCTTGTTTGTTTAAACTGTAGGTCGTTCTGATCAGATTCGACTCTACGCAGATGATCCTGTGTGCTGCTTTTGTAGTTTCCTGTTTTATTTTGAAATTGCATTTAGGCATTGCATAATCCAAATGGCAGAGTAACTAGTTATACACACAGGGGGAACAGGTGAACACAACCAGACAGGAGGAAAACACAGGAAGGAAGACAGGACAAGACACAATGAGAATAGAATTTCAAAATAAAACAGGAATCACACAAAACTAAAATCATGACCCTGTTAACACCACAGGCTTTTTGTTTGCTTTGATTAAACAAACTTCTACTAATTAAGAAAACCTCTCACAGAATGCTCTATGGCATTAGAATGAGATTTTCCTTTTTTAAATCACATTTCAAACATGCTAAATGTGATCCTTTCCTGTTGGTGCTTTACTCACTACACAGAAACCATTAGTTTGTAATGGCTAAATACTTGAGTTTGGACTAACCACAACAGACAGAAGGCGGCGGCACGCCTGGAAGACGTCAGATTTCATTCAATGTTCTTCGCATTATATGTGAACAGTTCATAGATTCACCCTTCAGACATCAGAAGTTTCCGCGTTGGTTTTTATGTATTGATTTGAGGATCTAAAATAGGGTTGCAAAATTCCGGGAATTTTCAAAGATGGAAACTTTCCATGGGAGTTATAAAATAAATAAACGGAAATAAACTGGACATTTTCCTAATTGAAGGTTGGCTCTTCATAGGGAACTTAAATATAGTATATTTTAGCACAGTCTTGACTAAAACAAACAGATGCCATTCAAGTATATCCATGCCATTCCTCAATCACATGCACATAGGATTTCTAGAAGACTGGACCACACTTTTGAGCCCAAAGCACAAGAGTATTGAAGCCACACATTGTAACCTGTGGACTACACAAAGTGAAGTAAGGTTTGATGGTATTATGGGGGGATGTATTTATTTTATGTTAAATTGCAAATATCACATACAGATGCATTCAGTGGATAGCTAGCTGATCACTTAGATGCTAAATAAGCCGTAGCTAGCATCCCTTCATTTACCATCTATGAGGCACTCTCATAAAGCTGCTAGCTACCTCAAATGTGATGCTGTTTTTATCTGCCTCCTGCAAGCTGTTTTGAAGATCGTTCCAGTTGTTAAGTAAGCCTAACTATTTATATATCTGTTCCTGACATTGCATCAATTCCCATTATTCCCATGGAAAGTTTCCAATATAGAATATTTCCAAAATTCCCCAGCTTAACTTCCCATGACAATGTTCCACCCCTTTGCAACCCTAGTCTAAAGACAGAGGTTGTTGTTGCTGTACTGCTGGTAAAAACCCCGGGGGCGGAGTCATTTGTGAGATTAGAAATGGAAGAAACAGATCAATTGTTGTTGTTTTTATCTACACACTTGCACAGCACAAACATATGGACCCTGCATGTCTGTGTTGAAGTGTTGAGCCTGAACATGTGCAGAGTGATTGAATCCAATAACTGCTTCTTTCAGAGCAGATGTTTCTGTGCTCCCCGTGAGGTAAGAGACGCCTCGAGCTGTTCTTGTGTCGGATTCACGTTCGGACCGCAGAGCTCCATTGTTCCCGTTATCTGATACGGGATGTTCTCAAGAGATCCTGTAACCACCGGACCGTTTACACGCAGAGCAGTCCAGTTGGAGTCATCACACGTCAACGGGCCGTCTCACTTTATTGTTGTGTCGACTTCTTTACAGAGAAGAGTCACATCAGGACACAAAGGCGTGCAGGGTCCTGTGACCCAGCTCTGTTAAAACCAAGGTACGAAGCCTTTAGACCCAGGTTTGAAGCATTACACTGAAGTACCCTGAATGTATGGGAACTTGGTGTTGACAGGCGCTAATGAGCTACAATGATCCAACCTCTTCCATCAGAGGAACGTGCTGCAGCTTCAGAGAGGATGCAGATACTGAAACTCAGATCAGAACTCATGCAGAAACATCTGCAGCAGCTCTTCAACACATGCAGGAACATCTGCAGCAGCTCTTCAACTCATGCAGGAACATCTGCAGCAGCTCTTCAACACATGCAGAAACATCTGCAGCAGCTCTTCAACACATGCAGGAACATCTGCAGCAGCTCTTCAACTCATGCAGGAACATCTGCAGCAGCTCTTCAACACATGCAGAAACATCTGCAGCAGCTCTTCAACACATGCAGGAACATCTGCAGCAGCTCTTCAACACATGCAGAAACATCTGCAGCAGCTCTTCAACACATGCAGAAACATCTGCAGCAGCTCTTCAACACATGCAGAAACATCTGCAGCAGCTCTTCAACACATGCAGGAACATCTGCAGCAGCTCTTCAACACATGCAGGAACATCTGCAGCAGCATCTAGAGAACATTCAGCAGAGGAAACATGAGCAGTTTACTGAAAGCTGCAGAAACCAAACGCTGCAAGAAGCTCCAAACACAACGGAGACCAGGGGACACTAAAGAGAGACGCACACAGCTGGAGACCAGGGGACACTAAAGAGAGACGCACACAGCTGGAGACCAGGGAACACTAAAGAGAGACGCACACAGCTGGAGACCAGGGGACACTAAAGAGAGACGCACACAACTGGAGACCAGGGGACACTAAAGAGAAACACACACAGCTGGAGACCAGGGAACACTAAAGAGAGACGCACACAGCTGGAGACAGGGGACACTAAAGAGAGACGCACACAGCTGGAGACCAGGGGACACTAAAGAGAGACGCACACAGCTGGAGACCAGGGGACACTAAAGAAAGACGCACACAGCTGGAGACCAGGGGACACTAAAGAGAGACGCACACAGCTGGAGACAGGGGACACTAAAGAGAGACGCACACAGCTGGAGACAGGGGACACTAAAGAGAGACGCACACAGCTGGAGACCAGGGGACACTAAAGAGAGACGCACACAGCTGGAGACCAAGGGACACTAAAGAGAGACGCACACAGCTGGAGACCAAGGGACACTAAAGAGAGACGCACACAGCTGGAGACAGGGGACACTAAAGAGAGACGCACACAGCTGGAGACCAGGGGACACTAAAGAGAGACGCACACAACTGGAGACCAGGGGACACTACAGAGAGACGCACACAGCTTGAGACTAGGGGACACTAAAGAGAGACGCACACAACTGGAGACCAGGGGACACTAAAGAGAAACACACACAGCTGGAGACCAGGGGACACTAAAGAGAGACGCACACAGCTGGAGACCAGGGGACACTAAAGAGAGACGCACACAGCTGGAGACAGGGGACACTAAAGAGAGACGCACACAGCTGGAGACCAGGGGACACTAAAGAGAGACGCACACAGCTTGAGACTAGGGGACACTAAAGAGAAACACACACAGCTGGAGACCAGGGGACACTAAAGAGAGACGCACACAGCTGGAGACCAGGGGACACTAAAGAGAGACGCACACAGCTGGAGACAGGGGACACTAAAGAGAGACGCACACAGCTGGAGACCAGGGGACACTAAAGAGAGACGCACACAGCTGGAGACCAGGGGACACTAAAGAGAGACGCACACAGCTGGAGACCAGGGGACACTAAAGAGAGACGCACACAGCTGGAGACCAGGGGACACTAAAGAGAGACGCACACAGCTGGAGACCAGGGGACACTAAAGAGAGACGCACACAGCTTGAGACCAGGGGACACTAAAGAGAGACGCACACAGCTGGAGACCAGGGGACACTAAAGAGAGACGCACACAGCTGGAGACCAGGGGACACTAAAGAGAGACGCACACAGCTGGAGACCAGGGGACACTACAGAGAGATGCACACAGCTGGAGACCAGGGGACACTACAGAGAGATGCACACAGCTGGAGACCAGGGGACACTAAAGAGAGACGCACACAGCTGGAGACCAGGGGACACTAAAGAGAGACACACACAGCTGGAGACCAGGGGACACTAAAGAGAGACGCACACAGCTGGAGACCAGGGGACACTAAAGAGAGACGCACACAGCTGGAGACCAGGGGACACTACAGAGAGACGCACACAGCTGGAGACCAGGGGACACTACAGAGAGATGCACACAGCTGGAGACCAGGGGACACTACAGAGAGATGCACACAGCTGGAGACCAGGGGACACTACAGAGAGACGCACACAGCTGGAGACCAGGGGACACTACAGAGAGACGCACACAGCTGGAGAACAGGGGACACTACAGAGAGATGCACACAGCTGGAGACCAGGGGACACTACAGAGAGACGCACACAGCTGGAGACCAGGGGACACTACAGAGAGACGCACACAGCTGGAGACCAGGGGACACTAAAGAGAGACGCACACAGCTGGAGACCAGGGGACACTACAGAGAGACGCACACAGCTGGAGACCAGGGGACACTAAAGAGAGACGCACACAGCTGGAGACCAGGGGACACTACAGAGAGACGCACACAGCTGGAGACCAGGGGACACTACAGAGAGATGCACACAGCTGGAGACCAGGGGACACTACAGAGAGACGCACACAGCTGGAGACCAGGGGACACTACAGAGAGATGCACACAGCTGGAGACCAGGGGACACTAAAGAGAGACGCACACAGCTGGAGACCAGGGGACACTAAAGAGAGACGCACACAGCTGGAGACCAGGGGACACTAAAGAGAGACGCACACAGCTGGAGACCAGGGGACACTAAAGAGAGACGCACACAGCTGGAGACCAGGGGACACTAAAGAGAGACGCACACAGCTGGAGACCAGGGGACACTAAAGAGAGACGCACACAGCTGGAGACCAGGGGACACTACAGAGAGATGCACACAGCTGGAGACCAGGGGACACTAAAGAGAGACGCACACAGCTGGAGACCAGGGGACACTAAAGAGAGACGCACACAGCTGGAGACCAGGGGACTGAATGTTCTGTAGCTGCTGGAGACCAGGGGACACTAAAGAGAGACGCACACAGCTGGAGACCAGGGGACACTAAAGAGAGACGCACACAGCTGGAGACCAGGGGACACTACAGAGAGACGCACACAGCTGGAGACCAGGGGACACTAAAGAGAGACGCACACAGCTGGAGACCAGGGGACACTACAGAGAGACGCACACAGCTGGAGACCAGGGGACACTAAAGAGAGACGCACACAGCTGGAGACCAGGGGACTGAATGTTCTGTAGCTGCTGCAGATGTTTCTGAGTTCTGATCTGAGTTTCTGTTTCTGCATCCTCTCTGAAGCTGTTCCTCCTGATGGAGGAGTTCTGGCCCTGTGGGCCACCGTAGGTACTGAGTAGATTTAAATGATACATAATCATAAATGAATCTGACCCGATGTTGCAGTGTGCGGCGGTGAGGACCCAGTACTTGTTGATAAGCGCCCCCCCACACCGATGCTGCCTCTGCATGGTCTGGATGGAAACCATGTACTTTATGAAGTACGGCACCGGAGCGTAGCCTCCCACGATCCGAGCCGTCTGACCTGTGGCACACAGGAGAGAAAGAGGAGGATTCACAGAGAGGAACACACCTCGCTGACCACCGGGAGTGAGCAGGGATTACTGCAGCTGCAACGTCAGCAACAGCACAGCCATGAAGGAACCAACCAGCAGATCGCACCGACCAGTGACGTCCGGATCTGAAAGTCCCTTCTAAGTGTCAGCTTTGGTGTTCCTTGAAACCTTTGGGCTGGATGCAAATGTCTTTCTTTAAACCCGATGAGCTGAAGCTCTGCTGTCACTTTTGGGTTCCTTTCCCAGTGTTTGAATCTTGAATAGCAGTAGACAGGAGTGTTGGAAGTTTACTAGGTAACATATTGAACCAGCGCACTCATTAGGGCTCATAAAAAGAGTTGTGATTTATACAAATAATAAGTCCCTTTATTCTTCAGAGTTCCCCGGCTACCATCGAGGACACCTCTCTGAGGAGATCTATGTTCTACAATTAAAATAAATCAGACAATTATTCAGGTTTCATATTCAACACTCGACCCAGAAATTAAAAATCAAATGCCGGCTGTCCTGGATTCAGAGCAGGGATATAATTAGCAGCCGTGTTACGTGTCAGGAGCTAAACCGTAACTCTAGTACACACACGCACGCACGCACGCACACACACACATCCTCAGCATCTCATCAGTGTTTTCTGTTCAGTCCCAGAGGTCTGTGAGCCACAGATTTGATCGGGTCTCCTTTCTCGTGTTATCTTTGTGGAATAATTGCCGTGGCACAAAAGCGGGCGTTAGCTGCGACGACTCTTTGTTTTTGTATTGTTTGGTCTGTTGTTCCCCAGGTTTCAGGTTCTTCTGGTGAAAAGACACACTTTTACTGACCTTTACGTTAAAAGCTCTTCATCTCACACAGATATCTTTGATGTCCTTCAGCTGGAGGTGTAACTCCTAAACTGAATGGTTTGTATTACTCCTGCCTGCTCATGCGGACACTTATTGTTTAGGGTGTTTCTTAACTTTTTGAATCGTGTGTCTGTCTTTTTTATTTATTATCTAATCCTGCTTTTCTATTCTTCCCTTTGTTTTAGTGCAACAAATGAAGGATTTCTGATCAATGTTGGGAGAAAATCTGCACTTTTTAAACCAAAATAAAGCTTTTCCTCACTTTCCAAACACAAAGCTGAACCTGGAAAATAGCTGAAAAAGAATTGTGCAGAGTCCGGTTTCAAACAGAAATCAGCTCATTTTTAGTCTGATCTGCGCTTCTCTTATTCCTGTCAGTGTGATCTGTGATTAAATCTGTGGCTCTGGATCAGAGAGCGCCTCGGGGGGAGCCAGGACTGAAGAGCCTCTCCTGACACTCTTAAAACAGGGAGAGAAGGGATGCTAAAACACAGTCAATGACAATTTATCAACCGAAATATCAGGATGTAAACGCATCCAACCCGTGCTCAGCTGTTAGTCGAGTCATTGATTTGTGTATCAACAAGAACCATTGTTTCCCTGCAGAACGGCTCACAGTGTTTCCAGCCTCTCCAATATATTACAGGGAACATCTTTGGAGATCTAAACACTTCACCTTCGGACATTTTTCAATCTGTTCGGAACTATTCTACACTGTGATTACAAGAGGAACTGCAACCCAGAGACTCTTTAATGTAAAATCTGTTTATAAAAGTACTCACAGTGGACGGCCAGGACGTGCAGCAGGACGCAGAGCAGTAAAGATGGCAGGTCCATGATCAGACAGTGAAGCAGCTCACCTGTGTGCAGCTCACCTGAATGTGATGCACGCTCAGGTTTCTGATAGTTTCCGTCTCCTCTGTCACCTCCTCGTCCTGGAGGATGTATAATTGAAGCTCCCAGCAGTCTCACCTTTACACCATTTTACTGGAAGCACTCAAAGGTGAAGCATGCATCTATAATTTCCTGGTGACATGCCCCCCCCCCCCCCACACACACACACACTTTAGTCATTGTGTTGTGAGTCTTTTTGTGATCGTTTTATTTTGCATCCTCTTGGTTGATACGTGTCTCTTTAAGGGACATTTTGAAGGTGAACGTTTTGAGACTTGTGATGTATAACGTGTCTTTTTTCAAACTCGTGGAGATAAAACATCCAAAAGCATAATCATTTGTCTCTTACAGACGAGGCCACCGGAGAGTTTCTCTTGAGATCTGACTGAGAGGGAAATTCTTTGTGAGTTCTGACCTTTTGCTCGTATCTCAAAAACGTTGGAGATCTGAATCCTGTTCACTTGTATCGACAGATTTCTCCTAAATTCACCAAAAGTAGGCATTAGATAACCCTTCCCCAATGGGGTCCCTCAGGGCTCCGTCCTGGGCCCCTCCTTTTCTCTCCATACACCAATCGGCTCTCACTCGCTGTAATGGCTTCTCCTAGCACAGCTACGCAGAAGATACTCCACTGGTTCTGTCTTCCCCCGGTCTGACCCCAGGTCAGGCGAATCGCTGCTTGTCAGCTGATGAGTGTTTTATTTTGTTTGTCAGATAGTTTATAGATATTTTACCTTCACGGTCAAATTGTATACTTTTTACTCTGGAATACCATTTCCATTTTAATATGGTTTATTTCTACCTGTTCCTGCAGAATCATAATCCGAAATCTTGATTTGTACAGGGCCGGTACGAGCACTGAGGTACAGAGGTCGTACCGGCCCTGTACCTCTAATTGTTCTCTGAGGTACAGGGCAGGTACGAGCACTGAGGTACAGAGGTCGTACCGGCCCTGTACCTCTGATTGTTCTCTGAGGTACAGGGCAGGTACGAGCACTGAGGTACAGCGGTCGTACCGGCCCTGTACCTCTGATTGTTCTCTGAGGTACAGGGCAGATACGAGCACTGAGGTACAGGGCAGGTACGAGCACTGAGGTACAGCGGTTGTACCGGCCCTGTACCTCTGATTGTTCTCTGAGGTACAGGGCCGGTACGAGGCGCAAAGAAAACGGGTAGACTTAGGTATTAAATAAAAGGCAAGCACACGTAAGAGAAGGAGGAGCCCTTAATGATCCCTGGGGGATTTGACCCGCCCGGGGAGCAGGGTAGGGAATGATGCCTTGCTCAGGGACACCACGGTAGCACTTGGTCTTTTGGGGACTCGAATTGGTGACCTTCCGGTTCCCAAGCTACGTCCCGTCAGACTTCACCTCCACCATTATAGAAAGTGAATGTGTTAACATCATTAATGGAGTGGTGCAGTTCCATGGTGATATGGGCTGGATAAAGGGCTCTCCTGCTGCTTGTGAGGGAAGCTGCTCCCCCCTCATGAGGGGAGGTGCCATTCTCACCACTAACCTCCCCAGGAAGCACTGCTGAGGGCTGCCACCGATTACAGGACTCGCTGCTGCACGCCATACGCCAGCCGTCATTAAAGATGGATCGGATAGCTTCTCATGTCCCCGGAGTCTGAATCATGGCTCTGTAACAAAGAGCGTCTCTGTAAGACGAGACATCTGAGATTGTATATCAGTGCCAGGATCTCTGTCCTCGCTTCTCCAAAAAATCTGCGTTTCCCTTTAAAATGTCCCCTCAAATCCAAGACTCTCATCAGCTGACCAACGGGAAATCTCTGAGTGTTGGATGTTAACGATTATACACTAAATGAAGTATACCGAGTAAATAGGTTTACACACACAAGAGAAAGATGGAAATCAAAGCATATATTTAATATTCATGAGCAGTACATTTCCCCTCTGTGGGACAAATCAAGCATCCTGATTAGTACAGCACTGCAGCCTAATACATGAGATATTATATCATGTACTTGTGTGTATAATCATCACTATAGTACGACCACAGCAGCATACAGGATGTCACACAGAGGCAATCACAGCGGCTGAGGCTCGGACGCTTCTCAGAAACCCTCTTACCCTGCAGGGAAAACTTTTCTCTCGCTAGTTTTTCATGCTTTTTTTTACAACAGCACAGGTGTATTGGTTTACTCTCCCCCAAAATACAGGTAATATAAATAAATGAAACTCTACGGAGCAGATTTGGGATTCTTCAGTGAGTGTTGCTCCTCCTCCTGAAGCCTCGGGGTCCGACCCGCCCTGGGGAGGCTCTCAGGGAGGAGCTCAGCAGAATATCATGTCCTCCGTCCCCCAGGAGCCCAGGGAGGACCTGAGTCTATGTGGAGCTCCTTTCTTATTAGATAAAAGCCCCCCCAACATGAGTCTCAGCGGTCACAATGATACGGAATCAGAGTCAGACTCACGGCTGGAGCTGCTCTTATGTATTAATACCATCTGTGTTCAACAATGACATTTAAGCTGCCTGAAGTTGCTAAAGAATCGTGGAGTAGAAGCTGAGCATAACTGAAGGTTTAGCACGTGAGGTTTAGATCCCTCACGTGCTAAACCAGAAGACAACTCATGAGGAATGTTCACCTTTATAATAACTTATGTAGAAAACCAAGTCATCATCAAACCGTGGTTTTACATCGCTGATCGTCCAGACAAAAACCAAACTCTCAGCTGTTCTGCTTTCAGAGTTTTAAAGGAAACAGAGAGAGTAACAGATATAGAAAGAGGAGTCCTCCAGGTCCGGGGTGAACCCAACCTCCTCCAGCATGCTGCGCTGTGTTGGTTTGTCTCTGGAGACACTTTGCTTCCCCGGCAAAGGCTTTAATGTCGGATGCAGCTTCAGCGTAGAAATGAAAACCTTAAACCCTGAGCTCCTCCAACAATGCAGGATATCATATACAAGACATAAAACAATCAAACTAATTCAGATATAAAATACAAATAGTGCAATAAGAGTCTGTCATCAAGGCTGTCATTACCGAGTTAGAGGAATCAATGCAAACCGATGAAAGCTTGGAGGCGCTCCACAGAGCTCAGGTGTTAACAGCCTTGTGGCCTGTGGGATGAAACGTCTCTGAGTCTGGTGGTTTTGGTCCTGATGCTGCAGACTGCCTGTCAGACGGCAGGTTTAGTTAAGCCAGAGAACTCAAACAGATCCAGGGTCTGTGGGATTGGCTTCGTGGTACAGGCCTCTGGTGTGTCTTTAGAGCCATGGAGATGAACTGTGGATTTTCAGTTTCTTCAACACTAATACACATTTGTAAGTGTAACTTCAATAAATAATATACCCACAACAAACGGACGTGTCTCAATCATGATGGGATCCCTCCCCCATATCATCGAGGCCCTGAACATTATTCCTCTATAATCGATCCCAGGTGTGCAGCAGAGCTCAGAAACGGAGATAATGCACTTTGTCTCGCAGTAGGTCAGACTCTTTGTTGCAACGTGAGATTCCTCAGAACAAAACAAGACCAAAAGATAATTTCAACAAAAGATGTGAACGAGGACAAGTGTGTGTATAAAAGGAGCTGCCCAGCCCAGGTCAGCAGGCGCAGAAACTGCACAGGTAAGTGATCATTTCTCTCCAAACGCTGATATTCAGGGGTCTGTCTCACAGTTTAAAATGGGTTAAAACGACGACACGTTCAGTTTGCCAACATTTAGCCAGGAGTTACACAAGGGTTGCAAACTTTTAGTCCCGTTTTAGTAACTTAAATTCAAATCTGTTCAAAACGCTCTGAGGTGTCATCTGGGAAGAAGTCTGGCGGTGGATTTCCAGTTCTTTTTATCATTTGTTTGAATTTTGACTCCTTCTTATATTTGGTATAAACATAATTGGATGTAATCTCCGTTCTGCATCACAGAGGCTCAGTGAAAACATGGCAGCGATGACGGGCTCCGCTGTGCTGCTGCTCCTGGCCGTCGCAGTTTCAGGTGCGTTTTACTAACTTTGTGCTTCATGAAACAAACACGTCAGTAATTCCACGGTGGTTTAGCAGATTCATTCACGTAGTCACACAGAAAGTAGCAGGGGTAGTTTCCGTATTAAAGTCATTATTTAAAGGAAGTACTTTAGTGGTATACATTTTATTTCCTGTAATAAATGAATACAAGTTCCCACACAGCACTTTATTTCCCCGAGCAAATAGGCAGACAGAACCCTCAAAGATAGTAAAAGTATAGCAAACACTCGTTAAGCTTCAATGGTGAAGCTTCTAATCAGGATCTAAATCGTTGAATCCACAAATATAACTGAAGGCAGTACTATGAAAGACCAGCCGAGCAAACACAATATCAATTTACATTTCAGTTATCAGATCAACCACAGTCTGAAATCCAATGGATTTGTTTTGGACTTTGCTTCTAAATGTACAGAAAACGTTCCTCCTCCTTTTCATCATAATTTGCTTATTTACAGCGTTACAGCAAAAGTGACATCAGGTAAAAAGGCAAACAACATGTCAGAGAGAGAGAGGCACACATTAGTGATGAAACATCACAGATAAAGGAAACAAGTTCAATATATTGATAAGGCACACTACAGGGGTACAGAACAAGAGCCCAGGAGTGTGTCTTCCTCTCTGAGCACGTGTGATCCGTCCCCTATACATGAGTGTGTTGCTGTTCCCGTTGACCTGCATTGTGCTGCCCTTTCTCCGACACGTCCCGTGTGCAGAGGTCTTACCGGCGAGGATCATCGGGGGTCAGGAGGTGGTGCCGTACTCTGTCAAATACCAGGCGTCCCTGCAGTATAAAGGGAGCCATTACTGCGGGGGGACGTTAGTGCACCCCCAGTGGGTGGTGTCTGCTGCCCACTGCTGGCGGCCGTGAGTACTGCACACACTCACTTTACCTGCAAGTGGACAGGGTCAAATATTTAACTGACAGGTATCACCATGAAACCCCCCCCCACTTCATTACTGACATTAACACAATTACTTTTTACATTACACATTTGCACACAGGTCATGTTTAAATATGCTAATGAGGCTTTATGTAATGCTAACTCGACAGGCACAAACAGACACAGTGAAACAAAGCCCCGGATGTGCATTTAGACGTTTCCTCCTCCTGACCTGAGAGAGCGATTGCTATGGAAGATAAATAGAAACAGAATAAGAGCTGAATTAATTGGACGTACGTTTACACACACACGGAATTAGCTTTGATCTGATAACATTAGCTATCTGAATGTGTTCGGACATGGTTGTTGTCCTGTGTGCAGGAGTGGGCTGATTCAGGTGGTTCTGAGTGAACACGACCTGACTGCAGTGGAAGGATTTGAGCAGGTCTTCAACGTCTCACTGATTAGTCTCCACGGCTTTAACTACCGGACTTTCGACAACGACATCATGCTCCTCCAGGTGAGTCCGAGGTTAAAGTGAACGCTTCTACACGTAGCTGGAGCGGATCCAGTCCTCCTGCCGTCCTCCTGCCGTCCTCCTGCCGTCCAGCTTCTCCTTCACATCGCTCTGCGCACCACGAGCTTCTAAAAGCAAGGACTGAAATAACTCTGAGTCCTGTCACGTGCACTAACTCTCTGAGTCCTGTCACGTGCACTAACTCTCTGAGTCCTATCACGTGCACTGTGCACTGCTCTGTGACTCTTATCACGTGCACTAACTCTCTGAGTCCTGTCACGTGCACTAACTCTCTGAGTCCTATAACGTGCACTGCTCTGTGACTCTTATCACGTGCACTAACTCTCTGAGTCCTGTCACGTGCACTAACTCTCTGAGTCCTGTCACGTGCACTGCTCTCTGAGTCCTATCACGTGCACTAACTCTCTGAGTCCTGTAACGTGCACTAACTCTCTGACTCCTATCACATGCACTGCTCTCTGACTCCTGTAACGTGCACTAACTCTCTGACTCCTATCACGTGCACTGCTCTCTGACTCTTATCACGTGCACTAACTCTCTGACTCCTGTCACGTGCACTACCTCTCTGACTCCTATCACGTGCACTGCTCTCTGACTCTTATCACGTGCACTAACTCTCTGAGTCCTGTAACGTGCACTAACTCTCTGACTCCTATCACGTGCACTGCTCTCTGACTCTTATCACGTGCACTAACTCTCTGACTCCTGTCACGTGCACTACCTCTCTGACTCCTATCACGTGCACTGCTCTCTGACTCTTATCACGTGCACTAACTCTATGACTCTTATCACGTGCACTACTCTATGACTCTTATCACGTGCACTACTCTATGACTCTTATCACGTGCACTACTCTATGACTCTTATCACGTGCACTGCTCTCTTTGCTCTAAGGTTGTTTTCACTGAGACTTGAGGAGTGGGTTCCAGCCTGCAGCAGCCTCTTTCCTCTTTGTGTTTCTAAATGTATTGTTAAATAAAAATAATCCCCCCTCCCCCCCCCCCCCCCCCTCCCGTTGCAGCTGAGCCAGCCAGCGGTGCTGAACAGTTACGTACAGCAGGCGGTGCTGCCGGACCCCTCGGACCCCCTCCCAGCCTCGGGCAGCTCGTGCACAGTGAGCGGCTGGGGGGTGACGCAGATCTACAGCTACTACCTGTCTCCGGTGCTGCGCTCTGTGGACGTGCAAATGATCCACTACTGCAGCTACTACTACTGGGGGAGGGTCAGCAGCAACATGCTGTGTGCCGGCTCTCCGTTCGGGGGCAAGGACTCCTGCCAGGTACTCAAAGTACTTTATCTTACAGCACAGCTGAAGACCATATGAACTAAGAGGCGTGATCAAAGCCCAGAGGTACAAATTACAACGTTTACAAAAGTACACATCCAGGTGTTCAACAACAAGTACATCTACAGTGCAATAAATACAATAACAGCAGCATTACCAGCTGGAAGTACGCTGTGAAGTACAAGTACATACTGCAGCCGTATCACAGATGCTGTCCCAGAGGTTGTTGTGTAATATCTGGGAGAAGTACTCAGATCTTGTACTTGAGTAAAGTAGAAGTACTCAGATCTCGTACTTGAGTAAAGTAGAAGTACTCAGATCTTGAGTTAAAGTAGAAGTACTCAGGTCTTGTACTTGAGTAAAGTAGAAGTACTCAGATCTCGTACTTGAGTAAAGTAGAAGTACTCAGATCTTGAGTTAAAGTAGAAGTACTCAGGTCTTGTACTTGAGTAAAGTAGAAGTACTCAGGTCTTGTACTTGAGTAAAGTAGAAGTACTCAGATCTTGTACTTGAGTAAAGTAGAAGTACTCAGATCTTGTACTTGAGTAAAGTAGAAGTACTCAGATCTTGTAGTAGAAGTACTCAGATCTTGTTCTTGAGTAAAGTAGAAGTACTCAGATCTTGTACTTGAGTAAAGTAGAAGTACTCAGATCTTGTACTTGAGTAAAGTAGAAGTACTCAGATCTTGTACTTGAGTAAAGTAGAAGTACTCAGATCTTGTACTTGAGTAAAGTAGAAGTACTCAGATCTTGTACTTGAGTAAAGTAGAAGTACTCAGGTCTTGTACTTGAGTAAAGTAGAAGTACTCAGGTCTTGTACTTGAGTAAAGTAGAAGTACTCAGATCTTGTACTTGAGTAAAAGTAGAAGTACTCAGATCTTGTACTTGAGTAAAGTAGAAGTACTCAGATCTCGTACTTGAGTAAAGTAGAAGTACTCAGATCTTGTACTTGAGTAGAGTAGAAGTACTCAGATCTTGTACTTGAGTAAAGTAGAAGTACTCAGATCTTGTACTTGAGTAAAGTAGAAGTACTCAGATCTTGTACTTGAGTAGAGTAGAAGTACTCAGATCTCGTACTTGAGTAAAAGTAGAAGTACTCAGATCTTGTACTTGAGTAAAGTAGAAGTACTCAGATCTCGTACTTGAGTAAAGTAGAAGTACTCAGATCTCGTACTTGAGTAAAGTAGAAGTACTCAGATCTTGTACTTGAGTAAAGTAGAAGTACTCAGATCTTGTACTTGAGTAAAGTAGAAGTACTCAGATCTTGTACTTGAGTAGAGTAGAAGTACTCAGATCTCGTACTTGAGTAAAAGTAGAAGTACTCAGATCTTGTACTTGAGTAAAGTAGAAGTACTCAGATCTTGTACTTGAGTAGAGTAGAAGTACTCAGATCTTGTACTTCAGTAAAGTAGAAGTACTCAGATCTCGTACTTGAGTAAAGTAGAAGTACTCAGGTCTTGTACTTGAGTAAAGTAGAAGTACTCAGATCTTGTTCTTGAGTAGAGTAGAAGTACTCAGGTCTCGTACTTGAGTAAAGTAGAAGTACTCAGATCTTGTACTTGAGTAAAGTAGAAGTACTCAGGTCTTGTACTTGAGTAAAGTAGAAGTACTCAGATCTTGTACTTGAGTAAAGTAGAAGTACTCAGATCTTGTACTTGAGTAAAGTAGAAGTACTCAGGTCTTGTACTTGAGTAAAGTAGAAGTACTCAGGTCTTGTACTTGAGTAAAGTAGAAGTACTCAGGTCTTGTACTTGAGTAAAGTAGAAGTACTCAGGTCTTGTACTTGAGTAAAGTAGAAGTACTCAGGTCTTGTACTTGAGTAAAGTAGAAGTACTCAGGTCTTGTACTTGAGTAAAAGTTCCACATCATTCTTCCTAATCTGCCGAGCAACTAAAGGGATTTAATACATGTATTGGAGTATAAGTACACCATGTACCTCTGAACTGTAGAGGAGTGGAAGTACGCAGTAGCTTGAAATGGAAGTAGGTAAAGTACTTTGTACTACAGTACAGTACTTGATTAGATGTACTTTAACCCGCTGTTGAAGACCGTCTCTCTGTGACCTCAGGGGGACTCCGGGGGGCCTCTGATCTGCGACGGGAAGCTGGAGGGCATCGTGTCCTGGGGAATCAGCTGCGCCAACCCCTACTACCCCGGGGTCTACACCAAAGTGAGGAACTACGGGGGCTGGATCCAGCGGGTCATCGCTGCGTACTCCCCATGAAGCGGCGCTCCACCCTGCAGACACCAGGCTCCACTCTGAAGACAGTGACACGGTTCCTGACGTCCTGAGGGTTTATATCTGAGTCACTGCTCGATGTGGAGCTCAGAGCCGTGGGGATCTGTAGATGTTTGGGTCTATATTTATGACACTTAACGATCTCCCTTCAGTGCTCTGATGGAGAAAGGAGGTGGAGAAACAGCGGGCGGAGTTTTATTTTGGCCGATAAATTGTTTGTGTTTTCATAATTCAGATATCAATTCCATAATAATGAGACCCACGGTATTTCATTATTTTATTGACTTGTGTTCGTGCATTTTAATGAGATTCATGAACAGAGTAAAGAAATATTTAAATGACTAAATACTCATACCCCCCCCCCCCCCCCCCCCCCCCTTCATTTGATTTAACCAGCACTAAAGTCAGAGCACTCATCTGGAAATCCTCCTTTCTGCTGCTCTCACTGGTTTGGCAAAAATAAATATATATAAAGACTTGTGTTGTGGCGTCTCACTTCAGGAACTCAGACACTTTATATCTCTTTGCTCCACAAATGCATTCTTCAAAATTCTCTTCTCCAGTAAATTTCAGAATCCTCTTTTTTTCCGAAAGCCTCAAAATGTTCATTTTCTTCACAGTCTCTACACTCTCTGCTCTGAAATGATGGCACATTTGTGTTTAAAATAAGAATAGCTTCTGTTCAGAGAGCCATCCTCTCCTGGCTCACCAAAATGATCTAATAAAGAAATCAGCACCTGGGATCGATGGTTTCCCATTGAGAACACATCCAATGAAACAGTAGACTCCAGAACTGCATTCCAATATGTTTACTGTGGATTTCAAAGATTACAATTCATCTATTCAGAGTACACGAGATCCCTCAGTTAAAGTGTCCCAGTACTCCCAGTGAGAACTGATTGATACTGGTGGACATTAAACTGCCCTCCAGTGCTCAAAGGGGTTCTGACAGTATGGCAGGGACTCTCTAATCAGCCACCAGTACTCGTGTTCCTCAGAATCAGCTTCATCAACAAACTGAACACAGAAAGGATGCATTCCTCTCAAAGTAGAACCAAGCTGAGCCAAGCTGAACCAAGCTGAGCCAAGCTGAACCAAGCTGAGCCAAGCTGAACCAAGCTGAGCCAAGCAAAGCGTGAGCCTCCATAAATCTGGAGAAACAACCAGACATGTGGAGACAAAGACCCAGACGCTGGAACCAGAGCTGAACCGGAACTCTTTGTATGTGATCTGGTTTCAGAGCACAGATAACGGATCTGCTGAGGGGCGTACGAAGGAGCGGCAGGAAGAGCTCAGGAAGAGTCCGTCTGATTGGTCAGAACTCTGGTGGGATACGTGAAGTCTGTCTCTGAGTTTCATTTGTTGTCCCTCTGTAATCTGCCTCAGGTCATCTTAATCTAAGGTCTACCTTTACCACACACATCCATCCAGAGGAGGACTGGCTCTAAGATCCTCTACTCAAGTTCTGTAACAAATCCAGTTTGGAGGAACCAGAACCTTTGGTTCATATTTGAATTAATATAAATCAGCTGATGAATCATGATGTAGTCAGAATCAGAATCCCTCTGATCGTCCCACAGAGGGGACATCAGTGTGCAGGGGTCTACCGGGGGCCATGATGTAGTCAGAATCAGAATCCCTCTGATCGTCCCACAGAGGGGACATCAGTGTGCAGGGGTCTACCGGGGGCCATGATGTAGTCAGAATCAGAATCCCTCTGATCGTCCCACAGAGGGGACATCAGTGTGCAGGGGTCTACCGGGGGCCATGATGTAGTCAGAATCAGAATCCCTCTGATCGTCCCACAGAGGGGACATCTGCGTTGTTACAGCAGAAAGAACCAAAGACAGCTTAGTGTTTCACCAAGATACAAAACAATATATACAAGAAGCACACAAAATGAAAGTATAGCAGCCAGATATATATCGCACAGTATTAACACAACAGGGGGTGTTATAGTCAGTGACGTTACATGTGGGGGGGGGGGGGGGGGGGTCTACCGAGGGCCATGATGGAATAAGGATACATGAAATACCTGTCAGTATAAAAGACTCTAAAGCTCCAGCTTCACCTGCTGCACAGACACAGTGATGAACACATGAATGCTAATTATAATCCAGTGATAGAAGACATCCGGTGTGTCCCAGGAACCAGAACTTCGGCTCAGTAGTTCTACACAGAGGTAGGGTTACTGCTCTACTGCAGTAACAGATCTGAGTACTGGTGGTAACGTGATCAATTGGACAGACAGCCGGTCAGTCTGTGATCCTGTACACACTGATCTATGCTCCTGCAGAGGACAGAGAGACACTGAGGAACCAGTCCAAAACCCAAACCCAGCATAGAGAGGTTCAGTGAATGTGGTTCTGAAGGTGGGGAGGTGGATCAGTGTGTCAGAGGAGACTGTAGAAGGAGAGAGAGCCAGCAGGATGATGTTATTGTGACAGACAGAGTAACTACCACCAGAGCAGTTCAGACTCCAGGACTGATCATTCCATCCAAACCAACAGTC
Organism: Eleginops maclovinus; assembly: GCF_036324505.1. Lineage (NCBI taxonomy): Eukaryota > Metazoa > Chordata > Actinopteri > Perciformes > Eleginopidae > Eleginops > Eleginops maclovinus. The sequence goes on along the minus strand of NC_086349.1, from coordinate 28,231,294 downwards.
CTCACTCTCTCCTCTCCTGCTGGTTCCTCTGTAAGTCACTGATATATAAACCCCTCCTCTCCACTCGACCTCCCAGTAACAGCGACCAGTCAGAGCTTCTCTACACATCAGCTGAGGACAGAGGTCAAACCTCTCTGGATGATCAGGATATGGCTGCTCCTCTCTCACTCGTGTCACCGTCCTGTTGTTGTCAGACAGTCTGAGGTTCCTGTTTGCTATGTCTGAGTCCAGAGAGAGTCCACAGGAGTCTGATGAGAGACAGCAGGTATTAAAGGGTGTTACTGTACCTGTGGTGTCCCAGTGTGAAGAGGTTCATGATTAAACACACACTTACACTTCCTGAGACCCGGCCTCAACCAGCGGACTGCAGCAGGCTCCAGGCTGAAAGCAGGGGGGGGGGGGGGGGGGGTTAAACCTCACCAGATCAGAACACATCCTTAATCTAAGACCCACCCTGAACACAGAGCTGTGGTTCTGCTCTGTCTGAACATCATGAGTTCTTCAGGTCCATCAGAACTCTGGTCCAGGTTGCCAAAGTCCTGCTGTCTGATTGGCCGCCTGTTTCCTGTATCTTTCTCAATATGTTTCAGACAGACGGCGACTCCCCCGTGGAGACCGTGTATTAATGAAACGGGCAGCCTTTGTTCCTCTCTGCTATGACACTCTCTGCTCCTCTCTGCTCCGTCTCCCACCCTGAACTCTGAGTGTAGCGCGAGAGAAAAAGGGACGCTTCATTGATCTGTGTGAACATTAAACCCCCCCACTCTGTTTCTGTTGGTCTTCCACATGAACATGGACCCACTGACGGGGGTCTCCTCTCAGCTGCCGACAGACAGTGTGGAGAGTCAGGGTCTATCAGCTCTGGTTGGTTCAGGTCACAGAGCCACTTTCTACCTCCTCTATCAGACTGCCTCTCCTTACCTGAGCGAGTCCAGTCCAGCAGACAGCAGCCCCCCCCTGAGTCTCCTGGGTGATTGTAGCTCAGGTCCAGCTCTCTCAGATGGGAGGGGTTGGAGTTTAAAGCTGAGGCCAGAGCATCACAGCCTTCCTCTGTGATCAGACAGCCTGACAGCCTGCAGACACACAAACAAGCAGTCAGGGGGGGGGGGGGGGGGGCTTATTACTGCATCACCTCTGCACCTACAGGCTCTGCTCCACACTTCAAATGCACAGCATGGTAAATATGGGAGAGGCTGATAACAATGGAGATCTACTTCTGCCCTGACCTGGAGGGAATTTGGGTGGAAAAACCGAACAGGGTCTTTGAAACACCTGCTCAACAGGTGTGAATAAATAGACACGCTTCATGCTGGAGGTCATGAGGTGAGCAAAAGGACAATTATTGTTGTTCTGGCAGGGTCCTGTGCTCCTGAACTTCAGGAAACAAATCAAATCCTGTATGGAAAAGATACTTAGGGTCATGATCCCATTTAACTTTGAGACACTATACCTGGGCTTAGGACCAGACACCATCAACACACACATGTTCAATATCCTGTAGGAAAAAAGCCCTGACTAGGAAACGGTTGACAGCAGAGGCCCCTAAGGTTGAGGTCTGTTCTGATGTTAGTCATGGCACATATGTGATGGGGAAAGGGACTTCTGTTGTGAGTCTTGAAAGTGACAGCTTCAGGATTGTTGGGCTTCATTGGTCGAGGGCATGTCTACAGGTAGACCGGATTTCACTGGAATTGTTGTTAGACTCTAAAACCTACCTCCATGTTTGAAGCTGAGCTACTCCGATGTTAGGGTTACTTGATTCTCTTGTTCAGGAATACACCTACAGAATCTGACCCCCCTTACTTTATTTGGTTTACATTCTGAGTATATCGTCTGTTTATATATTACTATTCCCTGTCTGTAACAACCAGACTATTGCAGAACGACCCTTTTATTGCAGCTGATCATTACTCATATGATTTCCCCTTTGGTATTTGGAGAGTTGAAGCAGCTTCTTTGCATGCTGTTATGTCCTGTATTCCTAATAACAATGTGGATAACAAATGCACAGCATGGTAAGGGTCTTATTGATATGAAGAGATCCTGAAACAAAGGAACCAGGAGGGGCTCGGCTGAAACTGCCTGGATGAGTTCTGGAGGTCAAAGTCTTCTGACCAATCACTGAAACTGAAGCTCTCTGTAGAGGCTTTAGAGGAGATTGCTGTGTCTGGTTTCACTTCAATGATGTTACTGATGATGGTGTTCCCCCCCACCACAGCATGGCTGATGCTGGTATTGACTTCAAACTGTTCTGTGCTCTGACCTGAGGGTCTTCAGGTCACAGTGTGGACTCTCCAGTCCAGCAGACAGCAGCTCCACTCCTGAGTCCTGCAGGTCGGTGTTACTCAGGTCCAGCTCTCTCAGACTAGAGGACTGGGAGCTGAGGACTGAGGACAGAGCTGCACAGCTTCTCTCTGACAGCTTACAGCCACTCAGCCTGAGAGAGGATGAGGACAACAGTTACTCAGAAGACAGCAGAGTATTAATAACTGATTCACTAAATCTAAAGACCTCTGTACTCACAGAGCTTTGCGGGAGGCTTTGACCACAGTGGCAGCAGCCTCAGGAGAGCCTCCTCTGAAGCAGAGTATTTCTGCAGGTCAAACACGTCCAGATCTTCTCCTGATGACAGTAAGATGAAGACCAGAGCTGACCACTGAGCAGGAGACAGATCATCTGTGGAGAGACGTCCTGAACTCAGGGACTGTTGGATCTGCTCCACCAGAGAACGATCCTTCAGTTCATTCAGACAGTGGAACAGGTTGATGCTCCTCTCTGGAGACAGATCCTCTTCTATCTTCTTCTTGATGTACTGGACTGTTTCCTGATTGGTCCCTGAACTACTTCCTGTCTGTGTCAGCAGGCCTCGTAGGAGGTTCTGATTGGTCTGCAGAGAAAGACCCAGGAGGAAGCGAAGGAACAAGTCCAGGTGTCCGTTTGGACTCTGTAAGGCCTGGTCCACAGTTCTCTGGTAGAGATGTGTTAGTTTAGATTTGGGGCTGAAGACTTTAAGCAGCCTGGAGGTTGTTGGTTCTTCTGACAGCAGGTTGACTCCAGACTTGATGAAGGTCAGATCGACATGAAGAGCAGCCAGAAACTCCTGAAGGCTCAGATGGACGAAGCAGAACACCTGGTCCTGGTACAGTCCTCTCTCCTCTCTAAAGACCTGTGTGAACACTCCTGAGTACACTGAGGCTGCTCTGATATCGATGCCACACTCTGTCAGGTCGGACTCATAGAAGATCAGGTGGCCTTTCTGCAGCTGCTCAAAAGCCCAGAGACTCCATCATCTCCCTGCTCTCTGGACTCCAGTGTGGATCTGTCTCAGCTCCTCCATCATACTTGATGTTCTTCACTTTGGACTGAACCACCAGGAAGTGGATGTACATCTCAGTCAGGGTCTCGGGCAGCTCTCCTCCCTCTCTGGTCTTCAGCACCTCCTCCAGAACTGTAGCAGAGATCCAGCAGAAGACTGGGATGTGGCACATGATGTGGAGGCTTCGTGAGGTCTTGATGTGGGAGATGATGGTGCCGGCCTGCTCCTGATCTCTGAACCTCTTCCTGAAGTACTCCTCCTTCTGGGGGTCAGTGAACCCTCTGATCTCTGTCACCATGTGCACACACTCAGGAGGGATCTGATTGGCTGCTGCAGGTCGTGTGGTTATCCAGAGGCGAGCAGAGGGAAGCAGCTTCCCCCTGATGAGGTTTGTCAGCAGCACATCCACTGAGGTGGACTCTGTGACATCAGTCAGGACCTCAGTGTTGTGGAAGTCCAGAGGAAGTCGACACTCATCCAGATCGTCAAAGATGAACACAACCGGGAACTGAAGAAAGCTGCAGACTCCTGCGTCTCTGGTTTCAGGGAAGAACTGATGAACAAGTCCCACCAAGCTGTACTGGTTCTCTCCCAGCACATTCAGCTCTCTGAAGGTGAATGGGAATGTGAACTGGATGTCCTGGTGGGCTTTGCCTTCAGCCCAGTCCAGAGTGAACTTCTGAGTTAGGACTGTTTTCCCGATGCCAGCCACTCCCTTTGTCAGCACTGCTCTGATTGGTGCATCTCTTCCAGGTGAGGCTTTAAAGAGCTCTTCTTGTCTGATGGGGGTTTCTGGTCTGTCTGGTTTCCTGGATGCTGTTTCAATCTGTCTGACCTCATGTTCCTCATTGACCTCTGCAGCCCCCCCCTCTGTGATGTAGAGCTCTGTGTAGATCTGGTTCAGAAGGGTTGGGTTTCCTGCTTTAGCAATGCCCTCAAACACACACTGGAACTTCTCCTTCAGGGAGGACTTGAGTTTACGCCGACAGACTCCAGCAGCAGCTCCTGAAAGAACAAACAGCAGATCATTCGGTCACTCTGTGACTCTGGCTCTCTGAAGGACATATGGATATATGTTGGTCCCTTGAGACATCAGCAGATGAGACATTTATCCAGAGTGTTAATCTCTATAGAAACCCTCTTACTGCTCTGCAGACGCTCAGCCAGCTCCTCCTGCTCCTGCAAGACTGCTAGGTCTACACTGGCTGAGTGTTTACCTGATCTACTTGACTCCTGTAGTGCAAATTCCGATTCCCTTAATCATCTCACAGGTAATCTAAACAGCATCTGGCTCAAAACGCTTGACGCTGTTGCTGCTCTCACAACCAGAAAACGTACTAGGATTAAATCGGCACCAGGGTTTTCAGATGACACCCGTTCACTCAAACAGATCTGTAGAAAGCTTGAGCTCAAGTGGTGTGTAACGAACAGGGGTGTTATCGCCTCGCCTGGATCGAGAGTTTTAAGAAGTGTAAACATGCACTTTCAGCTGCAAGGACAGCATACTTCTCTAGCTTGATTAACATTAATAAAAATAATCCACGGTTTCTGTTTGACACTGTCGCTAGACTCACGCGGAACCTCCGTGCCAATAGCTCTTCATACAGTGCTGATGATCTTCAAAAATTCTTTACCAATAAGATTTCATCAATTGGAGATAAGCCCACTGCTCCACACTCCTCTCAAAATGATGGCTATGAATTCTCCAATTCTTTGATGGATGCAGACACTGTGACTCGGACCAACTGCACCCTTTCCCAGTTGGAAATCATTTCCCCTGAGGCCTTTACCAGACTGGCAACTGCTTCCAAACCCACAGCCTGCATATTAGACCCTATACCTAATCTAATCCTTTTAAGGAACTGCTACCTGTATTCAGTAGTTCTGTTCTTGATATTACAAATAAATCATTTTCCATGGGCTCGGTTCCCTCAGCTTATAAAACTGCTATTATTAAACCATTGCTTAAAAAACCTAATACTGCAAGTTCTGAACAATTATCAACCAATTCCCAATCTTCCTTTGAGCTCAAATTACTTGAGAGAGTAGTCGCTGATCAACTCATTTCCTACTTATCCAACAACAATCTGTTTGATAAATTCCAATCTGGCTTTCGCTCCCGTCATTCTACTGACTCTGCCTTGACCAGAGTAGTCAATGATTTACTAATTACTGTTGACTCTGACTTCACATCATTGCTGCTGCTTCTTGACTTGAGTGCAGCTTTTGATGCTGTGGATCACAGCATAGTTCTACACTGCTTGGAAAAGCATATTGGTATCCATGGGACAGTGCTCTGATGTTTCATTCATATTTATCAAACAGAACCCAATGTGTACTTTACAACAACACAATCTCTGAATGTTCCAGAGTAAAGTTTGGTGTACCCCGGGGATCTGTACTGGGCCCTATGCTTTTTGCTATCTACAGTACATGCTTCCCCTTGGTGACATCATTTCCAAATATGGTATTAATTTTCATTACTACGCTGACGATACGCAGTTATATGTACCTGTTAAGCCAAATGCCCTTTCCCAGCTCCTACATTTAGAGGCATGTCTATCAGAAATAACAGATTGGATGGATATGAACGTTGTGCTGTTAAATTGAGATGAATCAATTAGTTGTTAGACCTGCAAAATATGAGCATCAGTTTGAGAACCTGAGTGTCAATATTGATGACTGTATTATCTCTGAAAGCTCGACTGTCCAAAACCTTGGAGTGATTTTTGATTCCTGTCTGACATTCCAGTCTCATATCAAGACTTTTACCAAGACAGCATTTTTCCATCTTATTGATATTGCCAAAAATTCGACCCATTCTATCACCGTGTGATGCTGAAACTTTAATCCATTTTTTCACAGTTTTTTTTCAGGGGGGGGACATTTGACAAATCTCTGAGTGGTTAACCAATCAGAGCAGAGTGCGCTTTTGCAAAGGTGGGGGCATGGGCTCTTCAGAGCGTTTTCAGACGGAGTGAAAAGTGGTCATTTATGCACAGGCAGTGTGAGGAAAATAAAGCGCTGTTTCAACATTGAAACATGTCAGAGTGGAGCAACGACACACATGGAGCTGAAGAGCAGCATCACAGGGACCTTTAAGAATATCAGCAGCCTGCTTTTTCTAATGGAATCAATTACCTCCCCTGCGAAGACTGCCTATCCACCACCGATGAACTGGTCTCCCATTACAATGATGGACTCCATAACCTTTTAAACAGACATGCACCTCTTAAAACCTGGTTTACACCTGAGTTACGCCAGCTAAATCTGGCCTCGTAGTTCATAGGGACATGTACAACAGCCACTTCTCTATAAGGATGCTCTTTCCTCCGCTAGATCAGCATCCTATACCAACTTAAGGTCAGGTGAAGGAAACACCAGAACCCTGTTCTCTTCAGTCAACACCATTCTGCAACCACTGGACTGTCTTGCATCCCACCTGTATTCAATCAAAAATATTCACCAGGAATTGACCTCCTCTAGATATACTTCACTTCACTCAGCTCCATCTGCTCCCCACTCCTCTCCACTGTCCAGCTTCGAACTTCCCACTCTCGCTGAAATATCTAATCTCATCTGTAAATCCAAATCATCCTCCTGCCAGCTGGACCCCCTTCCTACTTCCTTCCTTCCTGCTCTGATACTGGTTTGATCCTGAATCATACATATATAATGTCCTCCTCTGTAGCTGTTAGTGTGTCATTATAGCACACTGAAGGAATTACAGTATAGATATGTGATGCCTCCTGTCATCATTAATGGACGTCCTTTCAGAATGACGCTCAGAGGAGAGGAGTTCCAACCTCTACACTCCTGCTGCTTCCACTTCTTCCTCCTCGTCTCCTCTATCCTCGCTTCCCTTCCTCGACTCCTCCGCTCGCATCTCCCGTGGGTGGGACTAAGACGCGAGGTGAGGAGACGATTCGAAGAGAGCAGCCGAGGAGAAAGGTCGAGGATAGGAGTGAAGGAAAAGAGTCAAGGAGAGGAGTCAAGGAGAGAGGTCGAGGAGAGGAGTGAAGGAGAGGAGTCGAGGAGTCAAGGAAAGGAGTCAAGGAGAGGAGGGGAATGGAGGAGGGGAAATGAGAAAGGGCCCAGAGCCTCTCTGTGATTGGTTGATTATCATGTGACCGTGTTTGACATGAAGAGGGCAGTGAGACGACACAGGAAGTCTGAGCTTGGTTTGTTATCAGTTTTATTAATACGAACTCTAACAACTCCGTTAAGATATCATCTGCTGCATCACATCACATCTGCTGCATCACATCACATCTGCTGCATCACATCTGTTGCATCACATCAGCTGCATCACATCACATCTGCTGCATCACATCTGTTGCATCACATCTGCTGCATCACATCACATCAGCTGCATCACATCTGTTGCATCACATCACATCTGCTGCATCACATCTGCTGCATCACATCACATCTGCTGCATCACATCTGCTGCATCACATCACATCTGCTGCATCACATCTGTTGCATCACATCTGCTGCATCACATCACATCAGCTGCATCACATCTGTTGCATCACATCACATCTGCTGCATCACATCACATCTGCTGCATCACATCTGTTGCATCACATCACATCTGCTGCATCACATCTGTTGCATCACATCAGCTGCATCACATCTGTTGCATCACATCTGCTGCATCACATCACATCTGCTGCATCACATCTGTTGCATCACATCAGCTGCATCACATCAGCTGCATCACATCACATCTGCTGCATCACATCTGTTGCATCACATCACATCTGCTGCATCACATCTGCTGCATCACATCAGCTGCATCACATCTGTTGCATCACATCTGCTGCATCACATCACATCTGCTGCATCACATCTGTTGCATCACATCAGCTGCATCACATCTGCTGCATCACATCACATCAGCTGCATCACATCTGCTGCATCACATCTGCTGCATCACATCACATCTGCTGCATCACATCTGTTGCATCACATCTGTTGCATCACATCAGCTGCATCACATCTGTTGCATCACATCACATCTGCTGCATCACATCTGCTGCATCACATCTGTTGCATCACATCTGCCGCATCACATCTGCTGCATCACATCTGTTGCATCACATCAGCTGCATCACATCAGCTGCATCACATCAGCTGCATCACATCACATCTGCTGCATCACATCTGTTGCATCACATCTGTTGCATCACATCACATCTGCTGCATCACATCACATCTGCTGCATCCCATCTGTTGCATCACATCTGTTGCATCACATTAGCTACATCACATCTGCTGCATCACATCTGTTGCATCACATCTGCTACATCACATCACATCTGCTGCATCACATCTGTTGCATCACATCTGTTGCATCACATCAGCTGCATCACATCACATCTGTTGCATCACATCACATCTGCTGCATCACATCTGTTGCATCACATCTGCTGCATCACATCTGTTGCATCACATCTGTTGCATCACATCTGCTGAATCACATCTGCTGCATCACATCTGCTGCATCACATCTGTTGCATCACATTAGCTACATCACATCTGCTGCATCACATCACATCAGCTGCATCACAACAGCTGCATCACATCTGTTGCATCACATCTGCTGCATCACATCTGCTGCATCACATCTGTTGCATCACATCTGTTGCATCACATCACATCTGCTGCATCACATCAGCTGCATCACATCACATCAGCTGCATCACATCTGTTGCATCACATTAGCTACATCACATCTGCTGCATCACATCTGTTGCATCACATCACATCTGCTGCATCACATCACATCTGCTGCATCACATCTGCTGCATCACATCACATCTGTTGCATCACATCACATCTGCTGCATCACATCTGTTGCATCACATCTGTTGCATCACATCTGCTGCATCACATCTGTTGCATCACATCTGCTACATCACATCTGCTGCATCACATCTGTTGCATCACATCTGCTACATCACATCACATCTGCTGCATCACATCTGCTGCATCACATCTGTTGCATCACATCAGCTGCATCACATCACATCTGTTGCATCACATCACATCTGCTGCATCACATCTGTTGCATCACATCTGCTGCATCACATCAGCTGCATCACATCAGCTGCATCACATCTGCTGCATCACATCTGTTGCATCACATCACATCTGCTGCATCACATCACATCTGCTGCATCACATCACATCTGTTGCATCACATCTGCTGCATCACATCACATCTGCTGCATCACATCACATCTGTTGCATCACATCTGTTGCATCACATCTGTTGCATCACATCTGTATATTTTAGTTAAAGCACTGAAGGATATCTTTGATCTCAGAATGTTCAGTAGAGCTTCTTTCCTCTGATTGGTTGTAATCAATACATTCTGTTTATTTCTGGATCCTCTGTAATCGACGCAGAGTGATCCTCTTTATATTCGTAGGCTTTCTGTTGATGAACATGGTCAGAGATATTTGACGTTGGGGAGGACGCAGAGCATCTCAAACAGGAGGTTAGCTCCGGTCAGCGCCGTGTTTCCTGAGAGAGAAATATGTATTCATTCAATGATTTAATACATCTGTACATCTGTATGAAGGATTGAGTAGAGTGTGTAGTACCGCTGGTGTCGTAGGGGGGGGACACCTCCACCAGGTCACAGCCCACAAGGTTCAAACCCCGACAGCCGCGAATGATCTCCACTCCCTGAAAGAGAAATAAATCATCTCCACACTAGAGCGACCGACAGGGGTAAAGTTACACGCTTTATTCTGAAAATCACATTCACAGTTTTTTTACAAATCTGAACATTTTGATATTCCTCCCAAATATCCTAAAATTCTCACCGTTTCCAAAATCTAAATATTCTAACTTTACTCAAATGTAATAATGTTTCACTTTTTCCTCAACATTTTGAAACTCCCTTTTTTTTAAATCTCCAACTTCAGATTTTTTCAGAAAATCAAAAGCTTTTGACTTCTATTCTGAAAATCTCAGATGCGCCCCCCCCCATTCTAAAGACAGTAGAGGGGGCAGTACATGAGTAAACGTGTTATCCAGCACTGAACAGTCGTGTAGTATACCTGAATGGGGGTGAGGCCTGCGATCTCAGGGGTCCCGGTGCCCGGAGCGAAGCCAGGGTCCAGAGCATCGATATCAAAGCTCAGGTACACTGGACCCCCCGCCATCTGAGCCCTCACCTCCTCCATCAGAGGAGCCAGAGACCTGAACCAGCACTCCTCCACCTGCACCACACGGAAACCCTGCACACACACACACACACACACACACACACACACACACACACACACACACACACACACAGTACCTAAATTAGGAAGCATATGTTATCAGAGGTACTTGTAGCAGTGAATCCAGAATGTAGTGAGTACCTCCTTTAACCAGCAGGTAGTCAGTACCTCCTTTAACCAGCAGGTAGTCAGTACCTAAACCAGCATGTAGTCAGTACCTCCTTTAACCAGCAGGTAGTCAGTACCTCCTTTAACCAGCAGGTAGTCAGTACCTCCTTTAATCAGCAGGTAGTCAGTACCTAAACCAGCATGTAGTCAGTACCTAAACCAGCATGTAGTCAGTACCTCCTTTAACCAGCAGGTAGTCAGTACCTAAACCAGCAGGTAGTCAGTACCTAAACCAGCAGGTAGTCAGTACCTAAACCAGCATGTAGTCAGTACCTAAACCAGCATGTAGTCAGTACCTCCTTTAACCAGCAGGTAGTCAGTACCTAAACCAGCATGTAGTCAGTACCTCCTTTAACCAGCAGGTAGTCAGTCCCCGGTGTTACAGGAAGTAGCTGGTACCTGTATCAGCTAGAGTTTACTATCAGCGGTACCTGAGCGCGGCTCCAGGCGTAGGAGTCAGCGGAGTAGCCCGACCCCCGCAGGCCGATCTGCACCACCCGGCTGCAGTCCAGCAGCCCCTCTTCCACACAGCGTCTGAAGGGGGTCCCGTGTCCGATCCGCTCCCCCAGGACCACATCACTGGTGTCAGCGTGAGCGTCCACATGAACCAGACCCACTGGACCATGCCTCAGAGCCAGAGAGTATTACAAGATATTAGAAGATATAATAAAATATTGAACGCATTTTTAGATATTTATTCTACTTTATTTTTTTCTCTCTTTTCTCAAATATTTCTTTGAATCATTTTCAGTTTTTTTTGTTGCACATTTTCTACATTTTCAGAAAATGTCTCACTTAATTTTGAACAGTTTCCAATTTTGGGGGGAAGTTCTGCTCATACATTGATAAAAACCCCAACAATATAATGAAGCAGAAAGTACAGTGGGGCAAAAAAGTATTTAGTCAGCCACCAATTGTGCAAGTTCTCCCATTTCAAAAGATGAGGCCTGTAATTTTTATCATAGGTACACTTAACTATGAGAGACAGAATGGGGGAAACAATCCAGGAAATCACATTGTAGGATTTTAATGAATTTATTTCAAATGATTGTGGAAAATAAGTATTTGGTCAATAACAAAAGTTCATCTCAATACTTTGTTATATACCCTTTGTTGGCAATGACAGAGGTCAAACGTTTTCTGTAAGTCTTCACAAGGTTTCCACACTGTTGCTGGTATTTTGGCCCATTCCTCCATGCAGATCTCCTCTAAAGCAGTGATGTTTTGGGGCTGTCGCTGGGCAACACGGACTTTCAACTCCCTCCAAAGATTTTCTATGGGGTTGAGATCTGGAGACTGGCTAGGCCACTCCAGGACCTTGAAATGCTTCTTACGAAGCCACTCCTTCGTTGCCCTGGCGGTGTGTTTGGGATCATTGTCATGCTGAAAGACCCAGCCACGCTTCATCTTCAGTGCCCTTGCTGATGGAAGGAGGTTTTCACTCAAAATCTCACGATACATGGCCCCATTCATTCTTTCCTTTCCACGGATCAGTCGTCCTGGTCCCTTTGCAGAAGAACAGCCCCAAAGCATGATGTCTCCACCCCCATGCTTCACAGTAGGTATGGTGTTCTTTGGAGGCAACTCTGCATTCTTTCTCCTCCAAACACCACGAGTTGAGTTTTTACCAAAAAGTTCTATTTTGGTTTCATCTGACCATATGACATTCTCCCAATCCTCTTCTGGATCATCCAAATGCCCTCTAGCAAACTTCAGACGGGCCTGGACATGTACTGGCTTAAGCAGGGGGACACGTCTGGAACTGCAGGATTTAAGTCCCTGGCGGCGTAGTGTGTTACTGATGGTAGCCTCTGTTACTTTGGTCCCAGCTCTCTGCAGGTCATTCACTAGGTCCCCCCGTGTGGTTCTGGGATTTTTGCTCACCGTTCTTGTGATCATGTTGACCCCACGGGGTGAGATCTTGCGTGGAGCCCCAGATCGAGGGAGATTAGCAGTGGTCTTGTATGTCTTCCATTTTCTAATAATTGCTCCCACAGTTGATTTCTTCACACCAAGCTGCTTACCTATTGCAGATTCAGTTTTCCCAGCCTGGTGCAGGTCTACAATTTTGTCTCTGGTCTCCTTTGACAGCTCTTTGGTCTTGGCCATAGTGGAGTTTGGAGTATGACTGCTTGAGGTTGTGGACAGGTGTCTTTTATACTGATAACGAGTTCAAAAAGGTGCCATTAATACAGGTAACCAGTGGAGGACAGAGGAGCCTCTTAAAGAAGAAGTTACAGGTCTGTGAGAGCCAGAAATCTTGCTTGTTTGTAGGTGACCCAATACTTATTTTACCGAGGAATTTACAATGAATTCATTAAAGATCCTACAACGTGATTTCCTGGATTGTTTCCCTCATTCTGTCTCTCATAGTTGAGTGTACCTATGATAAAATTACAGGCCTCTCATCTTTTTAAATGGGAGAACTTGCTCAATTGGTGGCTGACTAAATACTTTTTTGCCCCACTGTATCTCAGGTTGAAGCCTCTGAAATATAAACGTATTTCTAAATATCTTTGAGGAATTCTTCTAAAGCTTTCTCTCACACTATAGACCCAACAACCAGGCTGGTCTGTGAGATGAGCAGCCAGATCTCAGTGTGTGGGACTCTGTCCTCTCTCCTGAAGTCAAAGGCGGAGAGGTCAGGGGAGAGATGGGAGCGGGGGTAGAGGGAGATGAGAGAGGGGGAGAGAGAGGGAGGGACGGAGAGAGGTAGGGAGGGAGGGAGGAGAGAGAGACAGAGGATTGAGGGAGGGACGGAGGATAGAGAGAGAGAGAGGGAGGGAAGGAGGGAGAGAGTGAGAGGAGAGAGGGAGGGAGGGAGAGAGTTCAGCATCCTGACCGCCTGGTGGAAGAAGCTGTTCCTCAGCCTGGTGGAGCTCGAGCGGAGGCTGCGGTACAGCTTCTCCCTGAAGGCGGGAGGCTGAAGAGGCTGTTGGAGGGGTGGGTGGGGTCTCCCGCAATGCTGAGTGCTTTGCGGGTGAGGCGGGTGCTGTAGCAGTTCTGTAGTGTAGGGAGTGAGACCCCGATGATCCTCTGGGCAGAGTTAACATGTGATGTCCCTGTGAAGCATCAACAGCTTACAGCGTGCATTTTGTTGTGCAACAGCGCATTGAAGGCTGACCATGAAGATCTTTGGACCGCGTAATAAAGTGAAGCAGAGTCAGAGGTGAGGGGATCAACCAGCAGCCGTTTCTGCTGCTTCATTAACCAGTCTGCAAACATCCCATCGGGTCCTGATTCTCAAATCTGAGGCTTCTCTTATCTTTGAGACTTCTTTGAAAAGTGAAAACCCTGGTTTTCTTTTGGACAGTTTTTGCTCCCAGGACTTCAGATAGATTGTTAGTAGCAGCCCTGAAGAAAAGCCCTGTCCTAACCTTTGGTTCAGAAAACATGAACAACAGTCCAGCCGGATCAGCATCGTGAGCGGAACTTACCTCTCAGCCACAGCCTGCAGGATGGGGTAAGCAATGGTGTGATCTCCACCTGCAGGAACAACCAGTGTTAGAGACCCCTGACCCGGCATGGACCCAATAATACCGCACTCTGAGATTATTTTCTGACATCCAAAATCACATGGGGGGATCCCATCGGACGAGGGAGGTGCTGCGTTCAGGAACACAGGGATATATGAGATAGTAATCCTCACCCATGGTGAGGGGGATGCATCCTGCAGACAGGACCTTCCTGTAGGCCTCTCTGATGCGTGTGCACGTGTCCTTCAGGTCGTACAAGTTCACGTTCACGTCTCCGATGTCGGCCACCACCAGCGACTCGTACGGAGCCGCTCTGGTTCCGCTGTTGAAGCTGCGCAGCATCGCTGACTCCACACGGATCTGCCGGGGCCCGAACCTGCAGGGGGAGAGTCAGGGGCCCTTAATAAATACCATTCCCTCTGTCTACAGGTCTCTCAGTAATGTAAGCATGGTGCAGACCCTGAACGCAGCACATCATATATTCAGTAAAGGTTCTGCCGACCAGAGGTGCAAAGTCTAGTACTGTTCCAGAGTACACATTGAGGTACTTGTACTTTACTAGAGTATTTTTCATTTTCAATGTCCCCCCCGTTTCATTACTACCTCATACTTTTGACTCCACTACATGTATTTTACAGATTCAGTTGGTGGTTACTTTGCAAAGACTATTAATACACAATATAAATCTACTGACACATTATTTATTGTATCATGGGTTAAGTTAGGAGTTTATCAAACACCCAAATAAACATCCCTTTTTGCAACATTGAAGTGATGAACACAATAATGCATCGATCCTTTTAAATACCTGGTGCTGATGTGTGCCGTTCTGCAAAAGGAATACTTTTGGTACTTAACGTTGATGCTAATATTCCGTACTTGTACAATTTGTAATGCCGGACTTTTACATGGAACTGAGTACTTCTTGCACCTCTGCTGCAGACCCTGACGCAGCACAGTACACTAAAATTGTAAAGACCCTGAACGCAGCCCAGTATAATAACGGTGGTGCAGACTCTGAACGCAGCCCAGTATAATAACGGTGGTGCAGACTCTGAACGCAGCACAGAAAAGTAAAGTTGTGCAGACCCTGAACGCAGCACATCAAATAAAGCTGTGCAGACCCTGAACGCAGCACAGAAAAGTAACAGTTGCGCAGACTCTGAACGCAGCACAGAAAAGTAAAATTGTGCAGACTCTGAAAGCAGCGCAGAAAACTAAAGCTGTGCAGACCGTGAACGCAGCACAGAAAAGTAACAGTTGCGCAGACACTGAACGCAGCACATCAAATAAAGCTGTGCAGACTCTGAACGCAGCGCAGAAAAGTAAAGTTGTGCAGACTCTGAACGCAGCACAGAAAAGTAACAGTTGCGCAGACCCTGAACGCAGCACATCAAATAAAGCTGTGCAGACTCTGAACGCAGCACAGAAAAGTAACAGTTGCGGAGACCCTGAACGCAGCACAGTAGTGTAACCCGTAATCTGTATAAAGGTTGAACAGTAACCTGGCCCCGGGTCTGTTGGATGTCCCGGTATCGATGGGGACCCCGATGAAGGCAGCATCCAGGCCCTCCGCGGTCTCCTGGTGGGGCAGCTTGTTCATGGTGGGGATCCCCGAGACCCGGGCCACAAACTCTGCACTGGGGGGAACATTGAAGCGTGTCCCGGAGCTGCTCCTGACCGGGGGGTGGATCTGCGACCTGCAGAGGGGGGTCGGGAAGGTCCGGGTCTGCAGGGAGAAGAGCCCCCCCGCAGAGACAACAGATCTACTAAAGGTCCTGCACAGAGACCACATGCCGAGATCTGAACCAGCTGTCTGTCAGAGTAGCGGTTATTGCTGAGGGTACTTCAGGTGCTCACAGGAACATTGGAACTTTCTGTATTAGTTATGCAGGGAACATGAGAAGTGCAGCAGTGTGGTTTTAAATCCTACTCTATGTGATCGTGTTGAATGCACCGTGAGCACATTAACATGCTGCATCAACTTTAGTGAGAACACAGTTCCTGCTTCAGATTGTGATTCACGTGTCTCTACATCTCAGAGTTATGCTGTGAGCCTGAAGGCAGCACGGGTTCACACTGGAGCAGCTATGAGGAGGAGGAGGCGGAGGAGGAGGAGGGGGGGGAACGTGGAATTATTGTCTAACCCTCTCGCTGTGTTTCCCGACAGAGGAGACAAAGTCCGGCTTGTTATCTTCTCGAGCAGCTCAGAGTGCAGAGGGCGCTGACAGCTTTGAGTCGAACCTCCGGAACGATCCTTTTGCTGTTTACCTGTTTATGCTTCTTCCACACTTGATTGTTCAAAGCCCCAACTGGTTCCATCACTTCCCGTTTAAACAGAGATATGACCCATTTCTCCATGGTGCTGTCTTTGTGAACCACTGTGTGATTTATACACTCTATAAATAAAGAGTCTTGATGTGATTTCTGTGTGTTTTCACTGGATATTTGAACCCATCACAGACAGCTTGGCTTTGAGTATTCTTAAATATCTTTGGAGGGCGTCTTTTATTAGTGTCACAGCCTGTAGTGTAGTTATATTTAATCTCAGGATACCAACACACCGATAATCCCTCTCCGTTTATTTCAGTGAGACGTGCTGCTCCTGCGACACGCGCACGCGCGCACACACACCTACCTCCGCCACAGGAAGTAGATTGAACGTGTTTCTATTTTCAGTTGTAGGTGTAATACCTCGCAGTCTCACAGCAGGGGGCACTACGCATCCACACCTGAAATAAAATGCTCTTTGTGTGTTTGATGCGTTCAGGAACCACTGAGAGGAGTTCACCTGGGTTTCAGGTTGTGTCACCTCAGAAACGTGTCTGCGGGGCATGGAAATAAACTCCAGGTGAGGAGCAGGTAAAACCAGACTGAGACATTTGAACAGCGTTTTTTAAAGATCTCTGAAAATGTTTTAGAATATTTTCTCAAAACCCCAGATTTCTGTCTTTGTCTCAGAAATCATTTTCCTTTCGGGTTTTACCTGCGTGAGGAAATGTGACGTCACTACAGTTTAGTAAAAATATACTTTATTTAAATCAATGCATCACTTTTTTTCTGAGATTTCTGAAATAACCCCCAAAAATCTTCTGAGAATTCTGACTTGATTTTCCCAGAAGGAAAAAGTGGCTTTTGGTCAGAGCTCGGTTTGTAGTTCTCCCATTTGGCCCTAATCCTCTTCCGTAGGTATGAATGCATGAGTTTACCTGCGCACACTCTGACTGAACAGCATCATACTGTTGCAGTACTTTCTGCTGTATGAAGGGAGTACAATCTCTGTCTGTCTCTCCCTCTCTCCCTCTGTCTGTCTCTCTGTCTCCCCCCCTCTCTCTCTCTGTTACTCCGCCTCTCTCTCCCCTCACTGAGCCTCACTAACTTTCGGAGCTCAGGAGGAGTTTGGACATTTCCGCAGCTCCTCTGCCTTAAAGAAAGGGATCGTTATTAAAGGAACCGTTTTTAAGGATCTGTTTGGAGCTGGTGGTTCCCCCGGTGCGGGAGCAGAGGAGCAGCCGGGATTCTTCACTTCTCTCCGGCTAACAGAGCCACAGCAGGCCGGGCAGCGCACCGGAGCTCAGAGCACTTTCTCCCCGCAGCCAGAGCTGCAACATGGGCTGTGAGAGCACCAGGACGCTCTGCCTGCTGCTCGCATGGCAGCTGCTCACTGTGAGTACTGACTACTTTATGAACTACTTTATGTACTACTTTATGTAGTACTTTATGCAGTACTTTGTGCAGTACTTTATGCAGTACTTTGTGTAGTACTTTGTGTAGTACTATATGCAGTACTATATGCAGTACTTTGTGTACTACTTTATGCAGTACTTTATGTAGTACTATATGCAGTACTTTATGCAGTACTTTGTGTAGTACTTTTTTATTACCTTATGTAGTACTTTATGCAGTACTTTGTGTAGTACTTTTTTATTACCTTATGTAGTACTTTATGCAGTACTTTATGCAGTACTTTGTGTAGTACTTTTTTATTACCTTATGTAGTACTTTTTTATTACCTTATGTAGTACTTTATGCAGTACTTTATGCAGTACTTTGTGTAGTACTTTATGCAGTACTTTGTGTAGTACTTTATGTATTACTTTATGCAGTACTTTGTGTAGTACTTTATGCAGTACTTTGTGTAGTACTTTATGTATTACTTTATGCAGTACTTTGTGTAGTACTTTATGTAGTACTTTATGCAGTACTTTGTGTAGTACTTTATGCAGTACTTTGTGTAGTACTTTATGTAGTACTTGATCTGCTCGTCCTGGTTCTGCAGGATCTGTTCATTCAGACCTCCAGAACATGTCCACCAGCAGAGCAGCAGTGAGAGCTGACTCCTCTCTGGGGGGTGACACATTGTACATGAGTGTTTCACCCCCCAGAGAAGAGTTCCCCTAGCTCTGCAGTATCAGACCTCTGAACACCAGCAGACAGTGGGGGTTTCATATGGGGGGGGGGGGGGGGTGTTGATCAGATATTTCTGGTTCTTCTGCTCACTGTGTAACACACACTCCTCATGCCATGCTGTGAAGATGCTTTTGAAAGTGTGTGTGTGTGTGTGTGTGTGTGTGTGTGTGTGTGTGTGTGTGTGTGTGTGTGTGTGTGAGTGAGAGAGAAGCTAAGTTTGTCCACAGAAACTGAAGCTATTCATAGAGTCCTCTCTGAGCACTGCCTTCTAAATATGTATTAAAGTCTGCAATGTGAGTTCAATGTGTGTGTGTGTGTGTGTGTGTGTGTGTGTGTGTGTGTGTGTGTGTGTGTGTGTGTGTGTGTGTGTGTGTCTGTGTGTGTGTGTGTGTGTGTGATCCTTCAGAATAAAAGACGTGTTCAGGTTTCCCCTGAACTCACCAACAGGCAGCCTCAGCCTTCCAACAGAACCAGAACACGTGTGATATCAGATATAAGTGTTTTTATGTGAGTAATGAGGTGGGGGGGCATCATGTGGGAAAGTTCCCCCCCTCTGGTGCAGTTTGATGTGTGGTCGCACCCCCCCCCCCCCCACCCCCGGTTATTAGATCAGGAAGCTTGAGAGGAATCTCAGATGAGAGCAGGTACAGGTAGAGGAACAGATGGCAGAGATGCATCAAAGCCTTAAAGATGGATGAGATATGTTGAGGCTCTTCACCCCACCCTTACACACACACACACACACACACTCTGATCTGTCTCCAAACACAGCTGCATGGCGGTGCGTGTGCAGACATGAGCGCTTACTGCTGTCTGTAACCTGAGTCTGTCTCTTTCTATTCTCTCCTCACACACACTCCTCACACACACACTCCTCACACACACACTCCTCACACACACTCTCCTCACACACACTCCTCACACACACTCTCCTCACACACACTCCTCACACACACACTCCTCACACACACTCTCCTCACACACACTCCCTCACACACACTCTCCTCACACACACTCCTCACACACACTCTCCTCACACACTCTCCTCACACACACTCCCCTCACACACACTCCCCTCACACACACTCTCCTCACACACACTCTCCTCACACACACTCCTCACACACACTCTCCTCACACACACTCCTCACACACACTCTCCTCACACATACTCCTCACACACACTCTCGTCACATACTCCTCACACACTCTCCTCACACACACTCCTCACACACTCTCCTCACACACACTCTCCTCACATACTCCTCACACACACTTTCCTCACACACACACACTCTCCCTCACACACTCCTCACACACACTCTCCTCACATACTCCTCACACACACTCTCCTCACATACTCCTCACACACACTCTCCTCACACACACTCTCCTCACATACTCCTCACACACACTCTCCTCACACACACTCTCCTCACATACTCCTCACACACACTCTCCTCACACACACTCTCCTCACATACTCCTCACACACACTCTCCTCACACACACTCTCCTCACACACACTCTCCTCACACATTCTCTGGGGCTTTTATTTTGAAAACCATGCCCAATCCTAAGCTTCCTGTAAGGTTCTGATACTGCTTGGGGCTTTTATTTTGAAAAACAACCCTCATCCCGAGCTTCCTGTAGCCTGAGCTTTGTTATAATACAAACATTATATATTAAAATAAAAGTAGGGATTGAATCTGTAACACAGTGGGCTCCAGCGCTGTATCCAGACGTTGTTATCAATGCATGTTTTGATCAACAGCTGACTTCCTGAAGTGCCCATGAGCAAGGTGCTAACCCAACACTGTGTATTAAGCGGTGTACAGGTGAACAGGGTCAGAGGACTGAGAGAGCGAGCTTCATATTCCATGTGGAGCCGGCGGGTTCTACAGGGGTCTGGATGTCTCTTCATATCTCGTTAATCACAAACACCACATGTTTTAGGGATGAATGTGACGGTGCCTTGCTCAGGGACACCTCGGTAGCACTTGGTTTTTCTGGGAGTTGAACCAGTGATTCAGAGAGAAAGTGGTTCAGAGAGAAAGTGATTCAGAGAGAAAGTGGTTCAGAGAGAAAGTGGTTCAGAGAGAAAGTGGTTCAGAGAGAAAGTGGTTCAGAGAGAAAGTGGTTCAGAGAGAAAGTCAGAGTAATCCTCCAAAAGTTTCAAATATTTCAATAAAGAAAGACGTTAAAATCTGAAGATTCTACGGAAAAAAGTTTGGAGGAATAAAGTCAGCGGGAAGAATTCTGTCTCTCTGTCTCTCTCTGTCTGTCTGTCTGTCTGTCTCTCTGTCTGTCTGTCTCTGTGTGTGTGTGTGTGTGTGTGTGTGTGTGTGTGTGTGTGTGTGTGTGTGTGTGTGTGTGTGTGTGTGTGTGTGTGTGTGTGTGTGTGTGTGTGTGTGTGTGTGCCCGCCTCTAACCGGAGCTTCATTGAAATGCTAAGTGCTCCGTGTTTCCTTTGAAGGCTCTGTGCTCGTCTGCCTTTGTCTTTGCTCGATCATGGATGTGAAGTCATTAGGCCTCTGCTTTGTCCCCCCCCCCCCCCCCCCCCTCCACCTCTCTGACCGGGGTTTCTGTCTTGTTTCCGGCTCCTTAAGTTTGCTAAAGGAATGCTATCAGTCTTTCTGCTGTCATTTGTGTTTGAGAGCCGCTGCGACCCTGAGGTCCTCCCTGACAAGGCTCCATTTCCTCCCTCTGCTCCCCAGGTCCACACCTGCAGCCATCGTTACAGCACTCTGGTGCAGACCTTAAGAGGTGCAGAAACACCTTGATGTGCTCAGAGGAGGTCTGAGCTGCAGGAAAGGGACACCGGGAGGGACTTTGATTTGGTTCAGCAGCTTGTTGGGGCAGTCCTTCTTCAGGAGTCCGGCTGCTTTGCGGCTTCACAGGTCCAAAGAGTCTGTTGTGGTTGCTGCCAGCCGTAAACCTCCTGAGGACGTCTTTCAAAGCGCCTGTTGGTTTACAGTCATACGTTGTTGGGGCCCCTCAGTGAGGCCCTCAGGACGCTGCCATGTTATCATGTCGTCCCTCGAGACATAACAAGTCTCACTGATACCCACAACGTGGTCTCATATGAACCCGGTCTGTATTCCTCTCCCTCTGAGAGTCCCTGAACACAACCCACTCTGTAAATCCGAACTGCTCAGACTCTCCGTCCATCCCAGTTTAGATTCAGCCACGCCCTCTTAGCATTAGCATTAGCATTAGCTCTGTGTGCCTGCATCGTGGACGTATAAAGGGAACCCTGTGATCAACGCTGAAGTAATATTCATCAGCTGGTTATTAGTCAGTGCAAATGAGGAGTCAGAGAGCAACAAAGGTCTGTAGAGGGTTTGAGTCTTACAAATGATAATCTGTTCTTGTGTGCCGCTCTGAAGCCGCTCCGCTCTGTCTCCAGGCGGGAGTGGGCATGTTGAACTCTCGGCTGGGTTGTAGAGACGCCGTCCAGGAAGGCTGCTCCACGATGAGAGGTCTGAACGTGTTTGAGGTCAGGAGGTTGCGGCGCCCTTTGTTTCGGGGCTCGTGATGGTCTGGTCTCGTGCCGACTCCCCTTCCTGTTGGGAAATGAAACCTGGAATAATGTGCCGGACAGGAGGACCCGGAGCGGCTCCGTTTACTCAGGCTTTCCTGCTCAATAAACGCAGTCTGTTGTTTCTCCAGCCCCCACTCACATGTTTCCCTCTGAAGCATGTTTATGTTTGAAACCCCCGTAATCTCCAATCATTTTGCTGCATTCATGTCCCCCACCAGCCGCTCGTACTGACCCCCCCGAGTCGTCTGTCTGTGAAGATGGCCTCTCAGATTTCTGTTTCCTGCTCTGAGGATTACTGGATTCCCCTGGAGCTAATTCTTACGTTCGGGAGCGAGCCGGCGTGTTTTTATCCTCAGCGACCATCGGAGGTTTGGCTTTCCTTCTCAGGGACTTTCAGCCGAGCAATGAAACATTTTCCACTCCTCCTGAAGATGCATGTTCCATAACTGCAGCCAAAAAGGGCTGTAATGGAAACACACACACACACACACACACACACACACACACACACACACACACACACACACACACACACACACACACACACACACACACACATTCACATACTGTGTGTTTAATGAAAGGTAAATGTTACTCACAGTAAGGCACGGGGTCTTTGAGGCAGTTTCGTGAAGCAGAACTCTTTTATCCGTCCTCAGAGTTCTGTAGGTCTCACATCCTGCTCCTTAGAATAGATCTCTCTGAATAGCATCGTGTTTCCACGGATGAACAATGAGGAGCACAGAGCTGTTCACTTGGGTTGACAGCATGAGGCAAATATGACTTTATTACTTTGGATAAATAGACAGGTATTAAAACCTCCTCGTCTCCTCACCTGGAATTCAAAGTTTATTATTGCTGCATCAGTCCAGTAAACCTCACCTGTGTTCAGATTTGAACCAATCAGACGCTGCCTGATGCCAGGGCTCCGTCTGATTGGCCAGACACTTTACAGTTTGCCACGCCATCAGACAGAATATAAATACTACATCGTTACTATAGTTAAAGAGAAACTCCCTCTGGAGGAGCTCAGGGATTTGAGCCTCTGGAGACCATTGACATGCACTAACACCTATAGACCTACAGGAGAGGGGACACCACTGAAGAAGAACAGGGACTCTTTAATGAGCAGGTCTTTTTGTAACCTTTAACCCCGATAACTTCTGATGTTGAACTGCTCGACCTTGGCAGTAAGGTAGCTTTTGTTGGAAGTAAGCTACTTAGCATGCAGCTTGTGTTTGAGCTCGAGATTCATCTTTATTTCCACTGACGATAAACCTGACAATTCTGCTTGATTGAGAGGTTAGTCTGGCATCCAAGAGAGGTCAGAAAACAGTGAAAGAGTGGATCAGTGTTTCCTAAAGCCCACGCCCAGTTCAGTCTCAACCAGGAAGAAGCTGAGACTCTCTCTGGATTAAATTAGAGCTGGCAACAAGTCTTTGCCGCTCCACTTCGAGCAGACAGACCCGCTGTTTAATCCGTCCCTTACACTTAAGCAGTTGTGTTTTTGGTTTTGGAAAACCTTAAAAAGAAATGACATTGCTCTCCAAACAGCGCAGCACTCATGTTCATAACCTCAGGAAGGTCAGCTGGTTGGCTTCCACTGCACCTCCCTGCATGGTTCACTGTGTCGTACAGTTGAATAGGTTTCTGAGGAACAGGGAGGTGTGAAGCAGGATTCTGCACAGTAACACAGGCACAGGAATGAAGGCCATTGATAAGACAGGAATGTGGCCCCTGTTGGTGGTGAAGCGTTTAAAGCAGATTAAAATCACAGCGTCTCAAAAGCTGCTGGAAACCATTCAGCCTTCAGATCATCTTTAGAACCGAAGATAAGCATCGGGGAGAAGTGGGGTGAAGGATTTCAGATTTTATCTTTGGAGTTTTGCAGCTCAGTCTGAAGAAGCGCAGCGCCTCTTTAACCGCAGCGCTGCTCAAAGTGGCATCATGTCCTCGGGCTTCTCCCTGGCACAGCAGCTGAGGCTCGGCCTGTAACACAGTTGGTACTGAGAGGGGAATTTCTGTGGCTGCAGATTAAAGTGTGTATAATTTACTCTCCACCCAAAGCATCTGTTGATCCGGTGGAGCGAGCAGTCATCTAAACACGCAGCTCAAAGCCTTCTTTGAGTTTGATCACCCATGCATCCATAGGCAGCAGATCTGAGGGAAAAACACAGATCTGAAACAAGAGCTCACCACTGATGTGATATTAATATTCTGTGGAAGTGTGAGTCAGCTTCAGAGGAGACGAGCAGTTCACAGGAAGAAGCTGGTGACCACCAGTGGTGCCTCAGTGACTGAGGGCAGAGTTTCTAAATCAGTGCCAGTCAGCAACACCGCTGATGAGTAAAGCAAAGAAGAAGAGTCAAAAATGCAACAAGTCAGATTGTATAGAAGTCTATGAGAAAATGTTCCTACTTCTCTCTAGCCAAAAACACCCTGATAAACACAAAACCAATACAGTATGTAAGTGCAAGAGCCAAGATGGCCTTTGCTAAACAAACACGGCGGTGATGACGTCCAAAAAAACAAGATCGTTGCAACAAAGAAAGAATGCGATGTTAGACCAAAGAACCAAGATAACCCGGCCCAAACCCAAGAAGGTCACGGCTAACTGTGATCCACAAACCAATGCATGACATCACTGAGACTCCACGTCCTGTGAACAGTGATGGCCGCTGCTGTTAAATCCTGAGACTCCTGAATCTACTTCAGATGTCTTCCCTTGCTCTGTTGTTGTAACCATGTAAGGTATATTAGATTTGCACAGAACTCTGGCTGTTCCTCGCTGACGGTCAGAGACACTGAGCACTGTTCTGTGGCTCTTCATGCAGGCCGGCCTCCAGCCGAGTCAGCAAGTCTTCCTTTAAATGAAACGATTCTCGCCGGGCTGAGGGCCCGAGAGATTTATACGAGGTCGGTTCAGCTGAGGCCCTCCCCGCGGGCCTCCACCTGCCGGGCCTCAGTCCTGACCCCGTCAGGAGGGGTACCAGGGGCTGAAATCTGGCTCAGGATCCAGACTGCAGTCAGATTCTTTGGCCCAGACAGCAGCACTGCCTGCGGGCTAACCTCGCTGTGTTGTTTCACCAGAGCTTTCCTGGTGCAGCAATAATGGGAAACAAGATTTGAGGGAGATAATAGAAGAGTTGTTTTTTCATGCCTATTTGTTTTTGAGAACGGGCCGGCCAGACGGGGGGAGATTAGGCTGTGATCGGCCGGGGGAGCTTTGTCTCTGAGGACAGGTCAGCACTATTTGTGCAGCCCAGAGCCGACGCATGTCACAAACCCATAACATAACACATGTAAAAGTGTAATCAATGTACTGCTGTAGGTGTGTTTCTGTAGACCTGCTAGAGTTCAAAGGCCCTGTAAATACATTTCAGACCAGAAAGCTGTATTATTCCGGAATCTATCAGTGCTACATTTGCTAAATGTGTGTGAGATTATTGGCTCATAAGGTTGGCACCTCAAATGTTGCAAAATTGAGCAAAAACGGATTTTATGTACAACTAAACGTCATCACACACAACGTTAGCCTCTTTTAGCTTAGCGGTGGTGACATGAAGTCATGTGACCGTGCTGTCGTTCCTTTATAGCCCAACATTAGCCTCCTTTAGCTTAGCGGTGGTGACGTGAAGTCATGTGACCGTGCTGTCGTTCCTTTATAGCCCAACATTAGCCTCCTATAGCTTAGCGGTGGTGACGTGAAGTCATGTGACCGTGCTGTAGTTCCTTTATAGCCCAACATTAGCCGTCTTTAGCTTAGCGGTGGAGACGTGAAGTCATGTGACCGTGCTGTAGTTCCTTTATAGCCCAACATTAGCCTCCTTTAGCTTAGCGGTGGTGACGTGAAGTCATGTGACCGTGCTGTCGTTCCTTTATAGCCCAACATTAGCCTCCTTTAGCTTAGAAATCCCATTGGACCAGGGAGATGCTGCCTTCAGGGACCTGCAGTTCTAACAGAAACACAAGTGAAAGCATGCTTTGTCCGTGTTGCAGGCCTCAGGGCAGGAATACTTTGGTGCAGAGGAATGATCATTAGGGGACATAAAAAACTTCAAAGTGAACTTGAAAAGCTGCACACTAAACATATGATGATGCACTTTATTTGCGACACTGATTCCTGTGTAAAGCTGTGCTCTCGCCCGTAGAGACGGAAAGTGTTTCCGGGAGGTGTGCAGGGGTGATGTAATGTGGAGGTGAAAGCGGACTCAGAAATGATCCTTTCTGCCGCTCTCTCCTTCAGAGGTCATGAACCTGTGCCGGCTTGTCCGTTATCAGGGTGATGAGTCAGACTGCAGTTAGTTTTACAGCCGTCTCTGCTGACGACCCACTGGCGTATTTTCACACGAAGGTGCGGGGCCCTGCCTATAATTACCTCTTATTATGGTCGGAAATGGATCCCTCACATCTGCTTCCAATGAATGGCCAGGTTAGCTGCTGTTGTTGCATAAACTCCTGGCAAACAGATGTCTTTGTAGCTCTGAGCACACCTTCAAATTAAAGCCTGCAGGTGAGTTATGAGGACAGGTGAAATGTGTCTGTCAACTGCAGAGAGGAAGACGCTCCAGACTCTGTTCATGGTGGGTTTGTTGTGCAGTTACAGAGCCGAGACGCTCTCTTAAGTCTCTGTTTGACTTTAATGCCGAGTGTAATTAAAGTGAATGATCTGCTGCGTCTCTGCTGGCCCTGCAGCATCGCATTAGATTAGAGCTGCAGGATAAAGAGCTTCAGCATCAACGTCATGCTCCAGGTTTTTGTGGCTTGATACAAAAAGGAAAACTTGCACGGTGACATTTTCCAAGACACCTTGTCTCTTACTGATATATGCACCAGTTCCTGAAGGTCGTTACCATCGATCCTGTCCAACAACTGTCTGTGAACAAAAGACCGGATGATAAATGACAGTGTGATTATGTCTCTTTGACTCTGGGATCTTTCTAAGGTCAGTACTTAAAGAGTCAACGGCAAAGTTCACAGAGAAGATGAACTCGCTGCATGGTACTTCAAAATACTGACGGTAGTTTTAGATATTATTGATCGCTCCGTTGCATGTTAGAGTTTAGAGCTGCAGAAATGTCTCTGATCTGGACCTGTGTGCTTGTCTGTGTTTTATATCACATTTTATGATATATTTGAACACTTAAAGGACTCACCTTGGACTCTGGAGGAAACCGGGATGGATATTTTCAAGATTTTCTTACGTTAGACAAACCATGTATTTAATGGAGGAAGAAAACCGTTGTTATTTGCAGCTCTGAAAATAGGATCTTTGCTTCCATAAGTCTGTGTCTGTGTGGTTTCATAGCCTTGTCTTTCTACTGTACTGATATGTAGTTACTTGTAAGGAAAGTAAAAGCCACATGTCGTGTTCTCTGACGCAGTTCCCCCGTTTCCCCCGAGTGTCTCTGCGTCCAGGTATTGTCCTCTGAACATGCATCCAGTGTATCTGTGGGTTTATCTTGTAGAGGAAGTTGAAGTGGAGTAAAGGAAGTGTTTCATTTATCTGAGGATCGTATCTGGATCCAGCAGGCGTGGTCCTGTCGGGGGGAATTCCCCTGACGTTCAGCGAGGCCTGAAACCCTCTCTCATCGCCATCACCCGAGCAACCAGAGCAGCTTCTGACTTTACTGTGAGTCACTTCATGGATCCGTTTGGTTTTTAAATCAATCTGTGAATCACGCGCTGCAGGGAAACGTCTAGACGGGGAGATTCCCCTCTGCTGAGGTAATGCGCCGGAGGGTTTTTCACTGATGCAGTCGCTGAGTGATGCCGAGTGCAGAGGCTTAGCAGCAAACTGAACGGTTTCACATTGCATTAAACAGGAGTCAGGGACCAGATTAACCAAGGTGTGACATTCATGCATTTTTAAGCATCTTTTAGTCACCTTTTGGGGGATTCTGTGCTCGACATCAGTCCTGGGAAACACTTACTGATGCAGTAGCAGTCGGAGACGTCTCCAGAGCTTCTCGTTGAGCTCTTGTTGATCTTGGACTTCACATTATCTCCGTCCAGCAGCTTCCCCCAGCCCTCCATCCTCCCTGTATCTCAATCCTGCACTCAGTTCCTCTCTAAAGTCTCTCTGAGCTGAGGCTGGATTACATTCCCACTCCTGTTTCCAAACTTTTTGTGCGAGTGTTAAAACCACCGCTGCCAAACCCTCTTCCAACACTCATAAATCCAGAGTGCTTTAATGTCACGGGCAGAGCAGCTACAGAGGAACAGTCCTTGGCAATGACATGCGTTCATCATTATGTGCATAAGAAGAAAAACATGCAAGACAAACTGGGAATTAAAGACATAAAACACTCTGGGCTGAGATGCACTGCATGTACCAACATCCTGATCCTGCTCCTGAGCATCCAGAACGTGATCCGGTTCTCTTCGCAGGCCTCTTGGTTCTGGCTCTTTATCTGTGAATGGAGAAGGTGACAGCCAATCAGAACAGAGACGTTACCTGCACCTCTCTCCAGCCCAACCCCATAATTGTGTGGAGGAATGTTGTCTCTGGGTTACAGAAGGAGAGCTCGGCGCTCCTTGGTGAAGGAAGTCCCCGCCCCCCACCCCCCCTTCAGACAGAGCCGTCCTGCAGGAAAGTCCCTCTTCAGTCTCCGAGGATCTGCTGCAGAATTCATGTCTATTTTTGGTCATATGAAGACATTAATAACAGTGGGTGTGTTGGGAAACAGCTTGTACTCCAACAGGAGGAGCAACGGGGGGGGGGGGGGGGGGGGGGGGATCCTAAAAAGTGTGAACATCACCAAGCATGACAGAAGGTCTCTGTAGATTCTCTCAAACACACTCTGCTGCAGAAACCCCCCCCCAACATGCTTCAGATTTCTGGTCCCTGTGGTGAGGAGCAGCACCGGGGACCAGGTTTACACCGAGCTGTGCAAGAAATCAGGCCACGACTTTTCTCAAACTCTCACGGTCTCACTTCCCATGACGCCTTGTTAGTGTGGGTACTGTTCAGCAGCTATTGAGGGCTTTCAGGGTCCATGCTGTCAGTAACTGTCCGACAGCAGAAGCCTTACTTGGTGAGACATTTGCACTCCGACAAAGGGTTAACCCTCATTTGGACTCTCTGGCTTTGGGTTTCCTCGAAGGTCAGGCCTGCTAGACTTTGGGAAATGACATGTTCTGGTTTTGGTTACGGTTAAAGCAGAAGCTCCTGAGTCCAGTCTTTCTTAAGTTATCCAGAAATTATACAGCTCTTCTTTAGGAGTCAGCAGCATGCCACAGCTTTCTGCAGAGGAAGGGAACACATTTACTTTCCAGATTCCACTGAAATGAATTTGAAAACTAATCTGTAAATCTTTAAATGGACTGGACAGATGAGCGGCAGGCAGGGTCTCTCTGCTTTCACGTCCAGA
This sequence comes from Eleginops maclovinus, assembly GCF_036324505.1. Classification (NCBI taxonomy): domain Eukaryota; kingdom Metazoa; phylum Chordata; class Actinopteri; order Perciformes; family Eleginopidae; genus Eleginops; species Eleginops maclovinus. The sequence continues at coordinate 28,201,762 of NC_086349.1, read as the reverse complement.
TACTGCAGGATGTTTCATTCAGTGTGTGTGTGGATCAAAGCTCTGCTCACTCATAAAGTCTGTGAGTTTACTGCTGCTGTCTTTGGTTCGTTGGCAGATTTAGGTCGTTGTAGTTAGTGTTAGCCGCAGCTCTACGTATATATTAGTTCTACCTTTAGTGGTTTTCAGTCACTTCTGAGTGAAGTAATGGAGGCGTGATATTCTCTGACGGTGAGACTGCAGCTCTGTAGAGTAGAGATTGTGTGTGTGCCTCCCCCTCAGTGTTTCTGAAACATGGCTCTCTTCAGTGTTTATTGGTTCTTGTCCAGGTCTAACCTCAGATGGTGGGGGGGGGGGGCAGGGGCTGGTACAGTAGGAGCCTCTCCATCTGGAGGCCTGTGTGACCAGAGCTTTACATAAAACCTTACGCAGTGTGTGTTCAGGGGATCTCTGCAGTTCTTTAGAAGCCGATGTGACGTGGTCCCGCCTCCAGCTCTCCAGAAAGCCCCTGCCATGTGACGTCATGGAGAACTTTGTTTCTAAGAAGTGCTGCTCCCTCAGCACCGCCCAGGTCAGTGTTTCTGCTCAGGGCTCTGCTGCTGCAGAAACATGCAGATTACATTTGAACTCCCGGGGATTTACTCGACAGACTCCGCTGAACAGAAGTCTTTTCCTCCGTCCTTTGAATCTCTGAAATCAGCTGTGTGTTCGGAGAGTTACCCAGAGCTGCAGGACAGTACCAGCCGGTGTTGATGCAGGGACGTCTCCTCCCTGCACCCCCCCCCCCCCCCCCCATTGCAGGGCCTCTGTGGGTGTAATAACACCTGCAGCTAAATGCAGCACCTCCAGTATTTATATCTCTGCAGGAATTCCTCCTCTGTTCTCTCAGAATCTGCTGGGCTTCAGATTCCTGAGAGCTGCCTCTCACACACACACACACACACACACACACACACACACACACACACACACACACACACACACACACACACACACACACACACACACACACACACACTAGTCAGTCACATTAATGTCAGGGACTCTTATGTGTTACGTGCCAAATGATGGCTCCTAGAACGAAAGACATTCTGATCTTTGAATGACTTTCAGAATGGAGTTCTGATCTCCAGATGGAACCTCAAACGGCACATACAACATCACATACATCACATACATGACATGCGACATCACATACAACATCACATGCAACACGTGCAACATCACATGCAACATCACATACATGACATGTGACATCACATACAACATCACATGCAGCACATACAACATCACATGCAACACGTGCAACATCACATGCAACATCACATACATGACGTGCGACATCACATACAACATAACATACATGACGTGCAACATCACATACATGACGTGCAACATCACAAACATCACATACATGACGTGCAACATCACATGCAACATCACATACATGACGTGCAACATCACATACATGACGTGCAACATCACATACAACATCACATACATGACGTGCAACACCAAATGCAACATCACATGCAACATCACATACATGACGTGCACCATCACATACATGACGTGCAACATCACATACAACATCACATACATGACGTGCAACATCACATACAACATCACATACATGACGTGCGACATCACATACATGACGTGCGACATCACATACACTAACCAGAGGTAATAATCGGGTTCTTTCAGTGTTTCCGTTCCCAAAGCCTCTCCGTGGTTTTCTCCAAATCCCAGTTAATTCTGGGAATGCCGTCACAAATAGCGCAACCTTGGGAGCAGTCAAGGGGGGGGGTTCAGGAGTTATTCCCTGGAGGGGGGGGGTTCAGGGGTTATTCCCTGGAGGGGGGGGGGGGGGTTCAGAAGTTATTCCCTGGAGGGGGGGGGTTCAGGAGTTATTCCCTGGAGGGGGGGGGTTCAGGAGTTATTCCCTGGAGGGGGGACAGACGTTACTTATCTCCGCTGCATCCACTGCTGCTGGGATCTGTTCCAGTTCCATTAGCTGCATACTTCAGATTGTGGTGACTAAGCCTAGTTCTCCCACTCAGTGTAACCAGTATGACTCTGGGGGGGCAACAGATGGCGTCAGATTAGCTGGTTTTAAAGTGAGAGAGGAGGGTTAATGTGACGCTGCTGAAACCAGAGCCGATCACAGCTGCTGAGACTTCCTGTTTAACGCTTCTCAATCAACACGGCGCTGTTCCTGTGACGTAAAACCAGTGAGCATCTCTGATAACCACTGCCTGCATTTATCCCAGCAGGCACTGGGATACTTTGATAACCACTGCCTGGATTTATCCCAGCAGGCACTGGGATACTCTGATAACCACTGGCTGGATTTATCCCAGCAGGCACTGGGATACTCTGATAACCACTGCCTGCATTTATCCCAGCAGGCACTGGGATACTCTGATAACCACTGCCTGGATTTATCCCAGCAGGCACTGGGATACTTTGATAACCACTGCCTGCATTTATCCCAGCAGGCACTGGGATACACTGATAACCACTGCCTGGATTTATCCCAGCAGGCACTGGGATACTTTGATAACCACTGCCTGGATTTATCCCAGCAGGCACTGGGATACACTGATAACCACTGCCTGGATTTATCCCAGCAGGCACTGGGATACTTTGATAACCACTGCCTGGATTTATCCCAGCAGGCACTGGGATACTCTGATAACCACTGGCTGGATTTATCCCAGCAGGCACTGGGATACTCTGATAACCACTGGCTGGATTTATCCCAGCAGGCACTGGGATACTTTGATAACCACTGGCTGGATTTATCCCAGCAGGCACTGGGATACTTTGATAACCACTGGCTCGGTTGTCGTGATATTTTCTTGCATGCGTTCCCCAGAGGTCGAAGCCTAAGGAACTTTATTCCAGCGCCAACAGGAGGTTTTTCGGGACGTGTTGGAATTGGATGACTTTTCTGTCAACAACAAGTTTGTGTAACTCTTGGAGGAACTGTGGCTCTAATCTGGGTACAATTGACTACATTTTCCTTTAAGAAAAGTTTGTCTGAATTACAAACAGAACTTAAAGATTTGGAGGAAAACGTTGTTCTGGCTGAACTGGACCCTCAGAGTTCCAGCCTCTCTGGTATTAATACAGACTGAGCTTCTCTGCAGGACCGTCAGCTGTCGTCTGGGGAACTGGAGCTGTCCCCCCCCCCCCTCTTCACTCTCAGTAATGTTACCGGAAACACACACACTATTTATAGACCCCCCCCCCTCACAGTGTTTATGTTCAGACAGGACGTGCCGCTCAGGTGAAGCAGGGTTAGGGCGACTCCAGGCTAAAATAAATCCGAATCACATCTTAAAATATGACTGTGCTTCACAGTTAGTGAAGAGGCTAGTGTTTGTATTGCGTTACAGAAAGGAGCAGCATATTTGAAATCGGACCATGAATACATGAATCGTAAGGCGTTGCTAAAGGATAAACGGAGAGTAACGTTGTGTTTCCTCTTCATAATAATACCTGTAACATCAGGACCTGTTTTCTATCCTTTAACATTCCAGAGGTTCAGGAGGATATTTAGCATGATTATCCTGTTATTGGAAACACTGCGATCTACCTGTTGTGTTTCACTACCTGAGATAAGATCCTCTCCCGTCCAATCCTCAGACAGGAGTTTACTTGAATTCCGTCCTCTCTACGGTCATTTAAACAATTCAACCTTGACTTACCAATAAAGAGAATAAACATTACATGTTCTCACGGTTAGAGCTCCAGTAGTTTTAAGAGAAAAACTCAAATCCAATAAATTCTTCACAAACCACAGGCTGTTAAACTGTGTGTGTGTGTGTGTGTTTGTTTTACTGCATGTGTGAGGACCAGGTGTTTAGAAACAACCTGTATTGTGAGGACATTTTGGTTGTGTGTGTGTTCTTGCTACCTGCATATGAGGTGCTGTCTGCAGGGCTTTGTTCTCTGATGGGGGGGGGGGGGGGCTTCTGCAGGTTGGTGGTCTCGGGTCGACGAGGGTCCTGCTGGGGCCCCTGCTGTGCGGGGTAATTGAAAAGCTTTGGGGCTTCTGAAGGTGTCGACTGGGCGGTCACGCCTCGGGACGCTTGGAGGAATGTGGTCACACTCTGTCACCCCCCCCCCACACACACACACACAGAAAAACAACACTTTAAAAACACTTGGAAAATGTTTCATTCGGTATGTTTAAAGGAAATAAAATCTGAAGATTTAAATAAATACAAATATTTGAAGTGAAAATGTGAAGATAAACGAAGATCCAACATAAAGATGTTTAGTTACTCATAAGAAGGGAATAAAACAAATGTAAGATAAGATGAAAGAACAGTACAAAATATAAAACACTGAAGACAGAATGAAAGTAGGATGGAATTATTGAGAGCACGAGAGTTAATGTGCAAGAACAAGGAAAGTCAAGCAGATCTGAATCAGAGTGCTTCATTCATCCCAGGCTGTATATTAGCTGAAACAGACTGTCATTTTAAATACTGTGCAGTACCGTAGTAATGTATACATGTTCATATGTGTAACTGCAGGAGTCTAACAGTCTCTGTCCTGGGGGTCTCTGGTGACTGTGCTGTCATTAAAGCTGAGAAGGCCCCACAGATTGTGTGTGTGTGTGTGTGTGTGTGTGTGTGTGTGTGTGTGTGTGTGTGTGTGTGTGTGTGTGTGTGTGTGTGTGTGTGTGTGTGTGTGTGTGTGTGTGTGTGTGTGTGTGTGTGTGTGTGTGTGTGTGTGTGTGTGGTGTCTGCTTTCACAGCTCTCTCTCTGCGTCTGGCCCCGGTGTCGCCACGCTGTGACCCTTGACCTCAGATACATGTTGGTGACTCACAGGGAGAGGACCCTTATTTCATATATATTTATATCTGAAGACTCTTTATTTGATGCATCAGTTAGCCGATGTGTTTAAACCCGGAGGTGGAAGAAGTTCTGTTCCTTAAAATACTTTATTAAGACCGAAGGAACAGAAACCTTTGCAGAAGAAATGAACTCCACCTGAACAGCTCCTTCACCTGTGCTACCGGCCTGGGAGCCCCCACTGACACTGCCCCTTTATCCATCCTGATCTTTCTCTGACTCTGATTCTTTTCCTGATTCTGAATTTTTGGTTTAACCTATTTATTTACCACTGTTCATGGAACACGGTAAAGATTCGATGTCCGTCCAAATAAAGAAAAAGCTTCACACAACCAAAGCTAGTTCTTCCTTAGAGGAGTTTGTATAACACAGTTTACGAAACGTCTTTAAAATACCTTAAAGATTTCCTCACACTTTCCTGTACAGCAGATCCAGACACCTGCAGATAGCCTCAGCGAGGAGCAGGACAACACATGGCATCAGATGCAGATAATTCTCATTCATGAAGGATGATTTCCCCTCCAAACAGGAGCTTTGTCTCGTATAGAGAACTCTGTATCTGAATATATATTGCTATACATCTATCAGGAAAGAAAAGAGGCTCAATAATGAACAGCGAGAGTGCCATGAAGATGGGAATACGATATATCTTCTATCCTAACGTCTTCAATAGATGCATTGCATAGAAGAGACCCCGCCCCTCTGCGCCCCAGCTGCTGGAAATACTGAACACCAGCGTGTTTGTGAAAGGCTTCATTTGTCCCGGAGGGTGACGGAGTTTATTGTGAAAAGGTGTGAGCGTTGGTGTGATGGGAGACAATGAATGACCCGGGGAAGACGGAGAGGGTGTGTGTGTGTGTGTGTGTGTGTGTGTGTGTGTGTGTGTGTGTGTGTGTGTGTGTGTGTGTGTGTGTGTGTGTGTGTGTGTGTGTGTGTGTGTGTGTGTGTGTGTGTGTGTGTGTGTGTGTGTGTGTGTGTGTGTGTGTGTGTGTGTGTGTGTGTGTGTGTGTGTGTGTGTGCGTGTGTGCCTCCTTCACTTCCTGCTGTCCCATCAGTGCAGATTAAACTGCAGGGACTGAAGGGCTTCACTCATCAGGCCTTTCTGCAGCAGAGGGGCCCCGGCTGAGGCTTAGCGTCAGGAAAACACACACACACACACACACACACACACACACACACACACACACACACACACCCGGTTGTTGAAAGCTCCAGAGGAAACATTTGTGCAGAGCGTGCCCCCCCCTCACCACCACAGAAACATCTTTATTTATTGTTTTTAAATAAAGATGTTTTATTTTTATTGTTTTTTTTGTACTTTATATTTCTGGTACTGAACGGTGATGGATCTCCTGCAGCTCTCCTCACATTCCTGTCCTGTTCAGCTCTGCAGCTTCAAGTCTCAGCAGATACTGTGTGTGTGTGTGTGTGTGTGTGTGTGTGTGTGTGTGTGTGTGTGTGTGTGTGTGGGGTCACAGAGGTCAGGGATTCTTCTGGAGTTCCACCTCTCTGTGTTTCACTGCATGATCCCAGAAACACTGTCAATTATAATCCTTAGTTTCTTCATGACATCGTTTTTGATCAGTTCTGACGCAAACTGCAAGGCTGTACAATATTTGAACTTATGCTCGTTTAACTCAATCAGTTCCATAATGTCACGTCAGGAGGATTCAACATCTCTAGGGCAGTAAATCCTCTCCTGATTTAACCTTTCAGTTAAACTCAGTGTGCAAAGGAGTTGATCAAGAATTTCAAAACAAAGGTGTCACTCATTGAAGGGCCATTCAATATTAAGACTGATCCTCTTATTTAAAGGTCTTTATTAAATACGAACATTTTCTGCGTGCATCGAGACATTAAACCTTTATCCCTGGCATGTGTATCGCCGTTGTGTTTCTCTATGACTCCAGATGTAAGGATCGTACAGTGTTCTGTTTTCATCGAGCGGCCTCTGGTATCTGGTCTGGCTGCAGGACTTTAGTTCTGCTTCAGTTTCTCATAGATTGCTCTGCAGCTGCATCTGTGGGTTTATTAGAGGAGTGGGCGAGCAGAGTCCGAGAGGAATTCTTCTCACGGAGATGTAACACAGAGTGTGTGTGAGAGTGTGTTTGTTGACACTTTATATCTGTGTTCCTGTGGGATTGATGGCGCTGCTGGACATTTCAAACCCACGTTCACATCGCGGTGCACCTGTCTGATGTGTGTTGTGGCTGTGGTTATTTAACGGAAGCGTGGGAAGGTTTTCAGCACATTGTGCGGAGTTTAAAAACATCGGCAGCGTACCAAAGTATCTTGGTGCTGAAGAAGTTCTTCTCCCTGTACGTTCTCACTTCTTTGTCTGCATGTAGAATAAAGCCAGCAGCTGTAGAGGGCTGCAGGGACGTTTCTGTCCCTGAAGGCACCATCTCCCCGGTCCGTTTGATTCGTATTTATTGACGTACTTTCTGTCGTGGAACAACACGTGTACTCTCCTCCTTGTGAGGAAGCCACGTTTCTGCAGGCAAAGTGAACTCAATGTGTACGATTTACTTCGGGAAGAGGGAACCAGAAGTGGTGAAAGGGTTATGTTATGTCCAGGCTTTAGGACTCACTCCTGCACCACTCTGTTATTAAAGTCCAGCAGGGGGTTGGATGAGGTTGAACGGGAAAGTGAACGCCACATTATTATTTGCCATGTTTTGATCCTAAATCTCATGGAAGATCCTGCTGAGTTTATTCCCACACAGTCAGATAATTGAGCGATGATTGGGAATGATTTCTGAGACAGTTGTTCCTGTGGTCGGACAGATTAAAGCTGTGGCGGATTACAAAGTCCCTCCTCAGTTTATCCTCAGGAAACAGAGGGCTGTGTGATGGATGTCCTGTAGGACAGATGTTGGTGACGGACGATCCGCAGCTGTAACAGCCACTGACGCTGGACAGGATCTTGGCTTTGACATTTAGCATCTCCTTCCAGAGCCTTCTGCTTGTGTACTTGGACCGTGCACGCCGTAAAAGTGCAGCTTTTCTCCTAAAATCAGCTGCTGTCACTCACCCTCCAGGGGCTGTTGTTCTGCTTCATCCTGCTGTGCATTGTGAGAGGATCATTCAAGAGCAAACACTGAATTCCTCTCTGCGGGAATGTGTGCGTGTCACATGTGTGTACAATATCTCTGTGTGTGTGTGTGTGTGTGTGTGTGTGTGTGTGTGTGTGTGTGTGTGTGTGTGTGTGTGTGTGTGTGTGTGAGAGCTTCTAGCTGGCTGCCATATGTCGCTTTGGATATGAAACAGAAGCGAGGAAGATGTAGTCCTGAAGAGGAGGAGGACGCTCAGGCCTCTTTAGCGTGTTAGCTTTGAGATCCGGTACTAACACGGACCGAACCAGCTCAGGCTAATCTGGAAGTCGCGGTAATTGATTGTCATTCAGCAGGAGGTGACCAATGTTGAAAGTCTCTAAATGAACATCCCAAAAAGCTTTCGAAATTGAAAAAGAAAAACCTGTCAATGTTTGGAAAAGCGTTCCGAAAATTCTGAAACTTTCTGAACATTTTGGAGAGAACTTTTTTTTTTCTGAAAAATCTTTCAACAATGTCGACATTTTTAGGGCAAATATTTGGGGGGGGGGGGGTTTGCTCCTGTTGGGGACTCGAACCAGCAACCCTACGTCCCTTGGAGTGTGAGGGGGGTTTGTGGGAACAGGGTTTGATCCCAGCGACGCTCGGCTGAAAGAATTTGGTTAGTCAGCGTTTTGCTTTAGGGACTGTTGTTGTAAGGGTGCTCAGTGGGGGGGGGCTTTAAATTGGAAACCCACCCAGACATGGGGGGGGGGGAATACGAAGCAGCGGGTCGTGCCAACTTGAAATGCCAGGGGAGGGGGGGCATTCTGCCAACCTACAGTCTGTCTGGAGAGAGGAATGCTGTGTGTGTGTGTGTGTGTGTGTGTGTGTGTGTGTGTGTGTGTGTGTGTGTGTGTGTGTGTGTGTGTGTGTGTGTGTGTGTGTGTGTGTGTGTGTGTGTGTGTGTGTGTGTGTGTGTGTGTGTGAAAATGTGAAACTTTTGAAACGTTCTTAAAATGTTTAGAAAACTTTCGGGAAAAAACTGAAAAATGTTCAGAACGATTTAGTAAAACGTTCTTAAAATGTTTGAAAAAGTGTTCGGAGTAAAATGAAATATCGACTTTCTGAAAATCTGCTTCTGTTGGAAATCTTTTGTAAAAACCTTCAATTCAAACCCCCCCCCCCCCCGTAATACCACGCTGATCTCAGATGACAGTGTTTCCTCTGCTGCTCCAGTTTCAGTGTTTCCAGGTGACCTCATGTTTCCACGGGGGGGGGGGGCAGTTTGAACATACCTTAGCAGATTTATGTCATCTCGTCACACTGCATCCTCAGAAAGTCTGCCTGGGTTCGTTCACGTCCTACATTCATCTGCTAAAAGTCTTAGAAATGCCAAGACATGGGCAGCGTCTCTGAATCCTGAAATCACTGTAACATTTGTCGATGTTCATTTCCTCGTCACACGCTCAGATTTAGTTTTGTGCAGAGGTGTGCTATCGGTTAGCAACACGACGAAATGAGTTATGTTACACCAGCATTTGTGCAGCAGTGTCCCAAAGGTCATCCATGGTGTGTCCTGAAAGTCTTTAAAGAGGCTGAGATATGATGGGTTATTCTGACCTTTCTCCATCATCTGAATCAGAATTCCTCCGAAGGTAACGTCACACAGATCAGGACAGTTGAACCAACACCTCTCACTTTTAGCTGTTCATTTAATAATGGAAAGATAATTCCTTAATGGGTGTCTGTCTTCAAACCCTCACAATGCTAAGAGATGGGAAGTCAAATGCTATGGATCCTTTGTGTTCTGAGACGCCACTTTGTAGAAAGCTTGATCCACTGTTGATTCTAAATCCGATCCTCACCTTCTTTCTGAGCTGTGATAAAGAAGTCTCACAGAGTCCTGCATGCCTCCTGTCTCCGGCTCCCCCCTTGTGTTTGTATATTTAGCAGTTAAAGCCCCCGTCCTGAAAGCCTCCCTCACTCTTGACTCGGGAGGTTTTGTCAGCTGAGGTTTTGTTTGCCTGCGAGCCGCCGGCCCCTCGGAGATAATAAAGCAGAGAGTAAACACTCACGGAGCGCCGCTTCCTGTCCCTTTGTTTGCTCCACATTTAGCCCGGGGTGTGACCTCTCCTCACCTCCATAAATCTGTGTTTCAGGTGACGCAGGCCTCCAAGGTGTGGGGGGAGGTTCCTCTGCCCGAGGACCTGGAAGGTGGGGCGGCCCTGCAGGCCTCACATGGCCTGCTGGACGACGACGAGGACTTTGCCGCCGATGAGGCTTCAGGAGGTGGGTGTGATGGAGGCTAAAGCAGCTAAAGCTAATAAAGGGGATCAGACCCATCATGCATTCCTCCCACTGTAACCACCCCCCCCCCCAATCTGAAACAGAAATGCAGAACATGCAGGTTCACGGTTTCCAGGAGGATTTCCTTTAGACTCAACATATTCCTGACTCCATTTCTGTGCACACCTCGAATTGAAAGTGTTTGTTTGAGGTGGGTGTGACGGAGGCTAAGCAGCTGAGCCTCATGCAGTGGGGAGATGTTTCCCATCATGCATTCCTCACACTGTAACCCCCCCCCCCCACACACACACACACACACACACACTAAAGCCAGCGAGCTCACAGAGACAGAAATACTCAGTGATTCAGGAGGAACTCAGAGCAGATTACTCCTCGCTGCTCACCTGATCACAGCTGACTGTGTTTCATTTATAATGCATTCAAGAACAGGAGATTCAAATGAACACAATCTTGAATTTGGATACTCAGCAAAGTTTCCTTTTGGTGTGTCTGTGCACACGATGAGGGATCGGGACTCTTTAATAATATATAAACAGTACTGTGAACGGCCGTGTGGAGGAACATATTGGGAGTCTCAATGTTGAAATCAAACTTCACATAGGAGCACGAGATCAACATGTTCAGCACACACATCGATTAACCGCAGTTCCAGAAATAACCGTAATGCATGAACAGAAAACGGTGATATATTGAAACATTTCCCAACTCAGGATTTATCTTCTCTGGAGGAACTCAGAGCAGATTTTATTTTCTCTTTCATAAGTGAACCCAACATGTGGTTCCTTTTATCTCCTTGAACATGCATATCATACGTTTCCCATGAACACGTATGATTTCTTGTGTTTCCTCCCCAGATCTCCCCAGCGGAGAGGATGACGGCAGCACACCGTGGCCCCAGGTCTCCGAGAGCACAAGTAAGGGAACAGAAAATGTAAAAATGTTGATGTGTTGAAGATCATTAAGTCCTGAAGAGCTCCTGAATCTGGGCCTAAAGCTGCAGTGTGTGAGTGTTTGTTTTTATCACTATGTGGGGACATCAGAATGGTTGCACACTCACAAAATGAGGACTTCTGTTTGGTCGGGGAGAAAAGTGTGTGTGTGTGTGTGTGTGTGTGTGTGTGTGTGTGTGTGTGTGTGTGCGCAACAGATGCATGGAGCCTTTTTATTTTACTTTGACCTGAGCAGGGTTTATGTGCAGCTCTATATCACACCTCACAGAGACGGGGGCTCATTTAAAAATTAACCTTCAGATGACGGCTATAACTCCTGACAGGATTTACTGCAGCTTCTGCTCTCCGTCTCTCCATTATTTAGATTGCAGACACAAACGTTCTATGAACATCTGAGCGTGCTCGGTATCATAGAAACCTAAAGGGAAGCTCAAGAGACCAGGAGCAGTGTAAATAGAGGAGGGGATGAAGTCTGAACCCTAAATAAACTTCAGCCCAGTATATTGTTCTGTCCGAGCAGATTCAGTTATTATTGCACCTTTAGTTCCCCTGCAGGGTCACATGCTCCTGACGCTCCTGCTGTGTGTGTGTGTGTGTGTGTGTGTGTGTGTGTGTGTGTGTGTGTGTGTGTGTGTGTGTGTGTGTGTGTGTGTGTGTGTGTGTGTGTGTGTGTGTGTGTGTGTGTGTGTGTGTGTGTGTGTGTGTGTGTGTGTGTGTGTGTGTGTGTGTGTGTGTGTGTGTGTGTGTGTGAGCACGTTACCTCACAGCAGAGTCATGTTTGTATAGGAGCTGACATCAGAGCGTCAGGCGCCTCCGACACAGGAATAACCCCGAGGAGCTTTTAGTGCCCTTCCTCAGCGGGGAGGTATTCCGCTCCGAGAAGAACCCGGCCTCGCTACGAAGGTTTTTAATAAACAGCCGAGCAGATAAACGCTTTACTTCTTCTGCATCAAAGCTCAGCTTGGTTATGAGTGTGTGTCTGAGTGGGAACACAGGTAACAAGGGAGTGTTCAAGGAATCAAGGATGCAAGGATTCAAGGAGACAAGGGTTTAAATATCAAATGCTAGCGTAGTTTTGGAAATACAAACCTGAAGTCTCCAACAATGCAACATACTTAAGACTAGGGATGGGTATCGTAAGGATTTACCAGTACCAGTGTCACAGGGGGGGTCACGATGCAGGACCCAAATGTAAAGTAGAAAACAGGGAAGGCAGATACACGAATATGAACAAAGCTGAACTTCATTAGAATAAAAGCTAGAAAACAAACACAATCAGCAGGAGCAGAAGAAGAACCTGAGCTTAGAAGCAACTTAAAAACACCTTAAAAAAATGAAGATTTGGGAACTTTCCTTTAATATTCAGCCCAAATATTAAGCATTCAGAGACCTTCCTCTGGAGAAGTTACCATCACTCCTTACTGGTTGTACTTCTTACAGGGGAAAACAGAACCAGTTTAGTCCCAGTTTTCCACACCCATCCCTACTCGGGTGAAGTGTCTTACCCAACGACATGCTGACTGCGAGCCACAGCCTCCCTACCACACCAGTACCCCGACATAAGACCAGTACAGAAGTAACGATGCAAAGTGAAATGCAGGAATACAGAAGTAACGATGCAAAGTGAAATGCAGGAATACAGATGTAACGATGCAAAGTGAAATGCAGGAATACAGAAGTAACGATGCAAAGTGAAATGCAGGAATACAGATGTAACGATGCAAAGTGAAATGCAGGAATACAGAAGTAACGATGCAAAGTGAAATGCAGGAATACAGAAGTAACGATGCAAAGTGAAATGCAGGAATACAGAAGCAGTTGGTGCTTAGTTTACATCGTACTGCGTCCTTCCTGCCGATCCTCCGGCGCTGCAGACATCTGGTCTCTTCTCCACAAAGCTCCCGCCTGTCGCTCTAAAATATTAAAGATGAGGAATGTCTTCACACGTCCTCTCGTCACAGGACGTCAGCCTAGTGCTCCGGGTCTCGCTGAGGTACAGGACGGGGAAGGACCTTTATTTCCTGCGCTGAGTGTCCCCCCCCCCCCCCCCCCCCATACTTTATTACTGCTTCCTGTTGTTCTGCTGGTTTTAGGACTCCTCTATTGTCCGTGAGCAGCGGAGCAGGAAAACATCTGCAGAGGGTTCAGATATCCTGAGTCGAGTCGGTTTTGATCTCCCTCTATCAGCGTCTGTGATCCCCCCACCCCCCCGAGATACTGCAGGAGATGTCTGCAGAATAAACCTGAGTCATATCCTGTTCAGTTCCAGTCTGAGAGGAGACTGTAGAGAGGGGTCAGTGCGTCTGAGCCTCTGTATGAAGACAGGACTCTGCGGTGCTCTGACCTCTGTTGGTTAGAGATCAGCTGCAGTTATTCTGGTCCCAGGTCCCGGCATGCTGGGACCCTGAAGGTGCCCCCCCCCACACACACCCTGCTGAAGGACATGTTGACTCTGTCTGATTAAAGCTAATTGATTGGTCTCTCTTCCTGCACCTGTCCCATTATGCACTGCGCTGTTGTCCCATAATAAACCTGTTGCCTGGAGACCAGCCGCTGCCCTGCAGACAGACCTGACTAACAGAGCTGCTCCTCCTCCTGCAGACAGACCGGACTAACAGAGCTGCTCCTCCTCCTGCAGACAGACCTGACTAACAGAGCTGCTCCTCCTCCTGCAGACAGACCTGACTAACAGAGCTGCTCCTCCTGCAGACAGACCTGACTAACAGAGCTGCTCCTCCTGCAGACAGACCTGACTAACAGAGCTGCTCCTCCTCCTGCAGACAGACCTGACTAACAGAGCTGCTCCTCCTCCCGCAGACAGACCTGACTAACAGAGCTGCTCCTCCTCCTGCAGACAGACCTGACTAACAGAGCTGCTCCTCCTGCAGACAGACCGGACTAACAGAGCTGCTCCTCCTGCAGACAGACCGGACTAACAGAGCTGCTCCTCCTCCTGCAGACAGACCTGACTAACAGAGCTGCTCCTCCTGCAGACAGACCGGACTAACAGAGCTGCTCCTCCTGCAGACAAACCTGACTAACAGAGCTGCTCCTCCTCCTGCAGACAGACCTGACTAACAGAGCTGCTCCTCCTGCAGACAGACCGGACTAACAGAGCTGCTCCTCCTGCAGACAAACCTGACTAACAGAGCTGCTCCTCCTCCTGCAGACAGACCTGACTAACAGAGCTGCTCCTCCTCCTGCAGACAGACCTGACTAACAGAGCTGCTCCTCCTGCAGACAGACCGGACTAACAGAGCTGCTCCTCCTGCAGACAAACCTGACTAACAGAGCTGCTCCTCCTCCTGCAGACAGACCTGACTAACAGAGCTGCTCCTCCTGCAGACAGACCGGACTAACAGAGCTGCTCCTCCTGCAGACAGACCTGACTAACAGAGCTGCTCCTCCTGCAGACAGACCTGACTAACAGAGCTGCTCCTCCTCCTGCAGACAGACCGGACTAACAGAGCTGCTCCTCCTGCCGACAGACCTGACTAACAGACCTGATCTCCATCATGTTTCTGTAAAAGGAGGAAAGAGTCCTGTGTTGGCAGGAAGTCCTGCAGAGGTCTCAGTTTATTTGGACTCTGATCCTCATCTGATCTGCAGCTTCCTGTTCACTAAGGGGGGTTTCCAGATTAGATGTGATCTCCTCTGGGACTTGTTACTCTGCTGGCCCTGCAGCATGGGGTCTCTGTTAATGTAGACCTGCTTTCTCTCCCAACCTGTGAGGCGGTCTTTAGAGTCAGCTGCTCTGAGGCTCTCTAACCCTAACCCTCCGTGTTCATCCCTCAGAGGAGCTGAAGTCAGCTTCATGATCCTGAACGTCACCCAGCACTCCGGTCTCCAGCTGTGTGCGTCTCTCTTTAGTGTCCCCTGGTCTCCAGCTGTGTGCGTCTCTCTTAAGTGTCCCCTGTTCTCCAGCTGTGTGCGTCACCCTTTAGTCTCCCCTGTTGTCCAGCTGTGTGCGTCTCTCTTTAGTGTCCCCTGGTCTTCAGCTGTGTGCGTCTCTCTTTAGTGTCCCCTGGTCTCCAGCTGTGTGCGTCTGTCTTTAGTGTCCCCTGGTCTCCAGCTGTGTGCGTCTCTCTTTAGTGTCCCCTGGTCTCCAGCTGTGTGCGTCTCTCTTTAGTGTCCCCTGGTCTCCGTTGTGTTGGAGCTTCTTGCAGCGTTTGGTTTCTGCAGCTTTTAGTAAACTGCTCATGTTTCCTCTGCTGAATGTTCTCTAGATGCTGCTGGCGGCGGCAGCGCATGACCGGAGATGACCGGGTGTGTGCGTGTGTTTGTATATGTGTGCAGCACTCTGGACCTCAGACTGACGAATAAAGCTGAACTTAAGTGTCTTCAGGCCGATCACAGAGCTGTGTTTCAGAGAGCTCCCTTATGGATAAGGTGAGAAGTTCAGTCCTCCGGGAGGGACTCGGAGTAGAACCGCTGCTCCTTCGCGTTGAAAGGAGCCAGTTGAGGTGGTTCGGGCACCTAGTGAGGATGCCACCTGGGCGCCTCCCTAGGGAGGTGTTCCAGGCACGTCCAGCTGGGAAGAGACAGAGGGGTAGACCTAGGACCAGGTGGAGGGGTTATATCTCTTCGCTGGCCTGGGAGCGCCTTGGAATCCCCCAGTCAGAGCTGGTTGATGTGGCCAGGGAAAGGAAAGTTTGGGGCTCTCTACTGGAGCTGTTACCTCCGAGACCCTGACGGATCAGCGGGAGAAGATGGATGGATGGTTTCAGAGAGCTTCCCTCTCCTCCTCAGAGCTGGCTTTGTCTCTCTGACATTTACCCTGGGGTGAGAGAGGGAGAGTTTGAAGAGAGTGAGTCACCGTCACACTGAACACACACTCTGAGCAGCAGATTCACTCTGAGTGAGAGGAGAGATTTAATGCTCAGTTCTTTCCATTGAGGGAAAACAGGAAGCCGCTCCTCCCACAGCCTCAGGGTGTGTGTGTGTGTGTGTGTGTGGGGGTGTGGGGGTGTGTGTGTGTGTGTGTGTGTGTGTGTGTGTGTGTGTGTGTGTGTGTGGGGGTGTGTGTGTGTGTGTGTGTGTGTGTGTGTGTGTGTGTGTGTGTGTGTGTGTGTGTGTGTGTGTGTGTGTGTGTGTGTGTGTGTGTGTGTGTGTGTGTGTGTGTGTGTGTGTGTGTTAATACCCATGCTCCTTTGGACCTTTTTCTTACAGTTTATACTTAATGTTTGGACCATACAAACAGTCTGGTCTCCATAGAGAATACAGGAGGCTCCAAAGAGGAGTTCAGTCAGAAATTGGCTTCATGCTGACAGTAAACACAGAAACAGCTGATCATGTGACTTATCTGTTTAGTCTAACCCAGTAACAGGGTCTCTGCTCCCCCCCTCAAACCAATGGTGGGTCTGCGGGGGACGAGTGGCAGGCAGCAGGCTGACACTGAGACAGAGATTTCTGATCCTTTCTTTTACTCTCCTTTTTTCTGGAGAGGAAGTAAAGGAACCGGAGCTCTGGGTCTATTTGTTGTTGAGGAGGATATCTGACTGATTTATTTTCCAAACCCTCTCCTCACTTTCTCTTCTTCCTCTCCTGGCTTCTCTTCCTGTCTAACTCTCCTGACCCTTTAACCTCTCTGCTCCCCCGCCGGCCTAAATCGACCCCTCTCTTCTTCTGGTGTCGCTTTCCTTGTTCGGTCCTTGACCTCTGACCCCTGTTTGTGTCCTGTTGCTCTTTCTCGTCCCCCCCTGGTCCTCCTCGCTGCTGCTCCTCACAGACTTGGACCCCCCCTCCTCTCCGGGGAACATTCAGAGCTCCGTTGAACCGGACCTCAGTAAGTCCTCTCTCTCTCTCTGTCTCTCTCTGTACCCCCCCCCCAGGATCCTCAGGCAGTTTTTTCCTCAGCGTCTCCTCCCTCAGTGATGGCTTGTCTCCCCCTCCCCTCAGTGAAAGCATGATGACACACCTCTCAGTTCTGCAGGAATGTGTTCCACAGTTCAATCTGAAGAGCCCCCCCCTCAGAGATCTGGAGCAGCTGTTTCTAAACAACATGAGAATAAACCCGGCTCTGTTGCACACAAAGAGGCAGTGGGGGCGGGGGGGGGACATAAATACTGAGGACAGAAGAGTTTCCAGAGGGCAGTGACAAGAGGAGGGGGGGTCCTGTCTGCACACTGCACAGAAGGAGGGACAGTCAGGAGCAGGAATCTGGAAGAGAGGTGCAGTGAGACATAGCATTAGCATTAGCATTACATAACAACTGTGTCAGTGATGCAGTGGGGGGGGGGGGGGGTACAGTCTGGATCCACCTGTGTCTAAGTGGTTCTCTGTAAATGTGTAGGTCGATGCTGTGGCTGGGGGGTTAAAGGTCGTCCCGGTGGGCTTTAAAGTCTGACTCGCTTCTCAATCGGGTCTTTGTCTCTGCGGGGGCCTCCATGAGTTGAGAGGGGCCTGGAGCACAAAGCCCCCACAGTGCCGCTGCCCCAACAGCTAAAGATGCTCGAGAATTAACAGCCAGGAATGTTTCCACTGCCCCCCCGACACCGCCCCCCGCCCTGCTGTAAACCGTACAGAGCGGCTCGTTAGCATAGCGCGCTAATCAAAGAGAGCGCGGCCCCTCTGATCAGATTAAGAGCGGGTCAGAGGAGGCGCTCGGATCCGGATCTCTGATGTAAGCAGAACCAGAACCAACAAACCCTCCTGGGGTCTGACCGGAATGCGGGACCCCCCCTGCAGTACACAGCCTCCACCAGCGGGTTAACTCACACAGCAGGACCACAGAGCTGCAGGAATGAGTCCTAAACCCTGGCCTGAGTCAGCATTACATCACTTCCTGTCCCCTAGTCTGGAGGTCAATGGTTTTCTGAGTGTGTTTTCTTTTCCTGAAATCAGGTATCTCGAGCGGAAGAGTCTCAGGAGATGTGTCAGGAGATGCCTGCTCAGACGGGACCATTTGCCTTTAGCATAGGAAGTAGCGTTTGTCTGCAAAAAGAGGCATGACCCCCCCCGTCCTGCTGAACCCTGAGTGCAGTTTGCAGGCAGACTCGGGGGGCTGAACTGATCCCATCCCACTGGTGACTGATAATCAGTTAGTGTTCAGTGTCTCTGATCTGGAGGGGAACATCTGATGAGAGGAACTCATCTCTTTGTGCTCCGGGGGGGTCAACTCTCAGCTGTTCCTGCAGGGCTGCTGAGAACCCTAACCCCGGTACTCTAGAAGAGGTGTGCCGCAGAAAGATTACCTATTTATTTAGAGAGGTTTCTCAGCTAACTGGGGTTTATCTCTCTTTAGTTTGACCAATGCATCAATCAGTTTTATAGTCTGTCCTGGAGCAATGTGAACGGAGAGACGGCTGGATTACAGGAACACAGGTTGTACATATGTTGGCGGAAACAACATTTTTTAAGTCTAAACACACATTTCTGCTCCTCTTGAAACTTGTGTGTTAATAAACCTGGGAAGAGAGCGGGCACTGTGTGCTGTCTGGATGTTCAGCTGTTATCAGCCCTGAGTCTGGACCAGGAGATAACACCACAGCTGGGTTTGTGCTCAGAGACCTGCAGAGGTCTCCTTCTGGTTCGG
The DNA here is from genome assembly GCF_036324505.1 of Eleginops maclovinus. NCBI lineage: Eukaryota > Metazoa > Chordata > Actinopteri > Perciformes > Eleginopidae > Eleginops > Eleginops maclovinus. Next base: position 28,183,085 of record NC_086349.1, on the reverse strand, counting down.
ACTGAGAATGCGTCAGGAGTCAAAGAATAATGAGCAGAATGGAAACCAGTTGACCGCCCAGTTTCAGACACCGTCTCGTTCCTGCCTCCATCAGTCTGTCTGACACCGTCAGTGCGTCAGGGACCAGGATCCTGTACCACACTGTGATGAAGTGAACCTCCTAATCCTGGATGTGGTCTATAAGAGCTGCTGGGGTCTGAGAGGTCCTGCCGGGGTCTGAGGGGTCCTGCTGGGGTCTGAGGGGTCCTGACAGATTCTCTCTCTGTGTTTCAGTTTATTACCGAGCGCTCGTTAACTTCACCAACTCTCTGGTGTACGGCCCGGAGCTCGAGGACATCTTCTCCCCCGCCTTCAACGAGATCTCCGAGGCTGTTGTGGACACGGTACGCTGCCCCCCCCCCCCCCCCCTCCATCATATACAAACACTATAAGGAGATTTAGTCTTTTTATTCAAGTGCAGTACAATAAACTGTACAAGCAAATATTCTTATTCTACTGCACTACATTTATTCAACAGCCCAGGCTTCTGCACAGATTCAGATTATTACCAAATGTGTTGTAAAATACTTTGTACATTTTATGTTTGTTTTTTTGCAGGTTTGAACTTTCTTTGTCTAAAAACTTTTGGTATTCTTTTTATTTCTAATTTCTAATGTTTATCTGAACGTCTTTATTCTATTTTTTGATCTGATTGTTTACTATTTGATTTCTATAAAGTTCATTGTGTTCTTTTTATTCTGACCGGAGTGTGTTTCCCTCTGCAGCTGGAGTCGGACTACAACCGGATCCCAGGAGTTCAGATGGTCAGCGTGGTGCTCATCAAGTAAGAGCCCTTCCATCGAAGACATTTAACATGTATCTAAACTTTAACATGTGCAGAGGAAAGACATGTAGTAACACGGCTGAAACATGGTTGAAACACGGCTGAAACACGGCTGAAACATGGCTGAAACACGGCTGAAACACGGCTGAAACATGGCTGAAACACGGCTGAAACACGGCTGAAACACGGCTGAAACACGGCTGAAACACGGCTGAAACATGGCTGAAACACGGCTGAAACACGGCTGAAACACGGCTGAAACACGGCTGAAACACGGCTGAAACACGGCTGAAACACGGCTGAAACATGGCTGAAACACGGCTGAAACATGGCTGAAACATGGCTGAAACACAGCTGAAACACGACTGTAGAATGGTTAGATTCTGTCTTGATGTGTAGACCTCCTGAACCATCAGCCTTGAAGCCGAACACTACATCTCCCATGATGCCCCTGCTCTCATTGTTCTGACTGTCTCCTCTGCAGGAAGATGATCAGGGAGGATGGCGTGGACGTCTTCGTGGAGCTGGACGTTGGCTCTGACTACAACAGTAACGACGAGCAGATCCGCAGCGTGCTGTATAACGTGGTGAAGGAGGGCGCCATCGCCTCCTACGTCACCTCGGTGCAGGGCTTCCAGTTCAGACAGCTGGGGGAAGGTGAGACCCTCTCAGAGGACCCTGTTAGGTTGCAGCGTCAGGAAGTGTCTTTAACTTCTCCCTCTGGTTTCTAGTTAAGACTCCGCCTCCAGTGGAGCCTATAGCAGAGCCAGGTTTGTACCGTGCTCTGCATGGAGACTGTAGGACCGTAGCAGGGCCGTAGAGCCTTTAGAAGGAACAGCGCATCCTTCCTCCCCCATGAGGAAAGATGGCCTTTACTTTGAGGAATGTTTTGCATGAAAGCACCAATGAGTCTTCTGAGTAGCGAACCGAGGATAGGAGGGTCTTTGCATGGCATGGGTTTGGATAGGAAGGCTGCTGTGCACCACAGACTCTGGATCTGAGGCATGGCACTGATAGAGGACCTGTGATCTCTCCGCTCAGAGGATAGGGTATCTCTGCTTTGGTTTTCTGACCTCATGTAAGCTTTCTGTTTTCAAAAAGAGCCGAAACTTCATTAAATCCCAGCTTCAATAAATAGTTCCAGGAGCTACATGGACTACAGGTCCCTCTGGTATGTAGAAGGCTTCAGAAAACAGTGCAGAGTCGTCTGCAAAGAAGTTATTCTTATAAAGTTATATTCTAATAATATATCTGACTCAGCGGGACGGTGGTCTCTACGCCGGAGCTCCCGCGGCTATAGCACTGGTTTTGTTGTGCTGTGATGTGACTGTAGTGTAATGGCTGTACTGTAGCTCTGTCTTGCATGTGTCTGATGTTTCCATGCTGCCCCCCCCCTGTCTCTTAGTAACCCCCGGCATCAGACCCTGCATGGCTGATGAACACAGGTGTGGTGACGGCACCTGCATCCTGATGGAGTATCTGTGTGACAACAGGGCCGACTGCCGAGACATGAGTGATGAGAACAACTGTGGTGAGTGAGAGGCCGTGACACGGCTCTGTCACGACTGTAATACGGCTGTGACACGGCTGTGACACGGCTGTGACACGGCTGTGACACGGCTCTGTCACGACTGTAATACGGCTGTGACACGGCTGTGACACGGCTGTAATACGGCTGTGACACGGCTGTGACACGGCTGTGACACGGCTCTGTCACGACTGTAATACGGCTGTGACACGGCTGTGACACGGCTGTAATACGGCTGTTATACGGCTATAACACGGCTGAAACACGGTGGTGACACGGGTGTAATACGGCTGTGTTATGGTTTTGACACAACTGTTAAAGCTGTGAAACTGCTGTGAGCACGGCACGTATACAACAGATGCAAGGCTGTGATACGGCTGTGATACGGCTGTGATACGGCTGTAGCACGGCTGTAGCACGGCTGTAGCACGGCTGTAGCACGGCTGTAGCACGGCTGTAGCACGGCTGTAGCACAGTTGCAGCTGCGAAGCCACAGATCCTCACTGTGACATGTGACTGTCATGTGACGCTGTAATGGTTGAGTTCAATCCGAGATGTATTTCAGAAACAAGGCAGACCATTCCTCCGGTCTTCACCACGACTCCCACCACGACCACCAGCAGCAGCAGGAAGCCTGTGCGGCCCCCCAGCCCCCCGGGGCCCTGCAGGGCGGACCAGGCCACCTGTCAGAGCGGGGAGTGCATCCCCCGAGATTACATCTGTGACGGAGAGAGGGACTGCTCCGACGGTAGCGACGAGTTCAGATGTGGTGAGGGGGCGGGGTCTCAGTACGGATAAAAACCATCAGTCCTGTTTGGCGTCTGTAAGACTGTCTGATATCTGAATATCTACCTGTATCCCGGATCCGTGTCCCCCCACAGGAACTCCCTCGCCCTGTGAACCCAACGAGTTCAAGTGTAAGAACGGCCGCTGCGCCCTCAAGCTGTGGCGCTGTGACGGAGACAACGACTGTGAGGACAACTCGGACGAGACGGACTGCCGTGAGTCTGCGTCACTTTCAATATACTGCTGTCTGAAAGGGCTGCCGCAAAAGCTCAACATGCTATAAGTCAATGAGTCAGGTCATGGCTAAATATCGTACAATAGTCTGAAGGAGATATTTATGGCGTGTCCAAACATCCTACAACACAAGACAGCATTTCTTACAGTACGCCCCCAGAGGAAATGATTCTGGGTCCATAATGAAGTGATGAATAAACAGCAGGTCTACGGGAACAGTCTCCATGCTCTCAGTTCTTAAACCGGAGTTAGTCTCCTGTGATTTAGAGTTTTGTTGAATCAGTTTTCTGTCTCTGCAGCCACGAAGGGCCCCGGGGACCGCTGTGCTCCGGAGCAGTTTGAGTGTCTGAGCGACCGGACCTGCATCCCGGCCAGCTATCAGTGCGACGACGAGCCGGACTGCCCCGACCGATCGGACGAATACGGCTGCAGTAAGTCTGTCTCTCTGTGACTCACTCCCTGGGAAAGTCTCTCCACAAGACACTGAGCCGTCTGTGGACGGAGGACTGAGAGTTGATTGTCCGTCCTCAGAGCGGAGTAATGATGTTCCCCTGACGTTATGACCCCCGCTGCCTCGCTGCATTCCTTTCCCATGTCCATTATGCTGTGTTTAAATCATCTTCTCTCTGCAGCCCCTCCCACTGTGACCAGCCCGCCGGAAGAGTCCGTTCAGGCGGCGCGGGGGGGGACGGTGACGTTCACCTGTCAGGCTGTGGGAGTGCCCACCCCCATCATCACCTGGAGACTCAACTGGGGGCACATCCCCCTCAGTGGCAGGTAACCCTCCCTCTTGCTAACGCTGAAACGTGGCGATTATTCCTCCACACATGAAGGGATAATCCAGCATTTTACTGACATGTGTCTTCAAATCTGACCTTTACATTTATTTCACACTCACAGCACGTTGTTTCTTAAAGTTTAACATGCATCTCATTGAGCTGAAGCTTTATCCAAAGCAGCAAATAAAGAGCGCAGTGAACCCTGCAGAGCCCCCCTCTGCCGCTCTCTGAGCTGGTCGCGTGTCTTTAATTACTGAGAGAGATTTATGTTAGTTCTGGGCGTCGGCTGCTGTGTGGTTAGAGAAGGACCGCTAACTTTATGGAGCTTTGTGTAACACTCCATCTGCAGATTATTACAGAGAGGGTTGAGTCAGGACTACCTTGTGACCGCGAGTCGTTCAGAGTGATCACTGGATCCAACGGGATCTGAAGTGGTGCAGATCTGTCCTCTGTAAATGTTAGAGTGTTTCTGTGTGTTCTGTGTGCCCAGGATCTCCATGACCAATGAGAACGGCCGCGGCACGCTGACGATCCGCGACGTGAAGGAGGCGGATCAGGGTGCCTACACCTGTGAGGCTATCAACGCCAAAGGACTAGTGTTCGGGATCCCCGACGGCGTGCTGACACTCACTTCCTCTCCTAACCCAGGTACTTCCTCTCCTCACTCTCCTGAGCAGGAAGTGAGCGGTTTCCCTCCTTTGTTTAATTCTTGTTTCTATGTGTATTACCCCCCCACCTGGTCTGGTCCACCTGGCTGACCCTCTTTTTAACCCCTGACTGTCCTCTGGTTCTGCAGGGAACTGTCCTGCAGGTCACTTCAGTGTTAAGGGTCGCTGCGTGTCCTGTTTCTGTGCCGGTCTCTCCAAGAACTGCAAGGCCACCGGACGCTACCGGAACCAGATCAGCCTGCGTTTCACGGAGGAGGAGGACTTCAAAGGTCTGCGCCTCCATCACTCACAGAGGTTCCTGTAGCTTCTGTGAGGTCTGAGTCTGACGCTCTGCTTCTTCCTGCAGGAGTGAACGTCACCTACCCGTCCCGACCCGGCACCCCACCTCTGTCCTCCACCCAGCTGCTGGTGAACCCGGAGCTGCAGGAGTTCCAGCTGGTGGATCTGTCCAGACGGTTCCTCAACCTGGACTCCTTCTGGACGCTTCCCCGGCACTTCCTGGGGAACAAGGTGAGGAGGAGAACTCTTACAGAACGTATCTTCATCAGGTTAAGGATTCTGATCAGGTGTTTGCTGAGTGACAGGAAGGAATCTGTCCCAGTTACAGTCTGTTGGGAAGGTTGAGGCCTTCGAAACCCTGGATCTTAGTTAAATGATACTGTATCTACTTCTCCCCCCCAAGCATTAAACCAGTTTCCTGCGTCTCCAGGTGGACTCGTACAGCGGCTCTCTGAAGTTTAAGATCCGCTACACTCTGGCCCGCGGACTCTCAGAGCCGGTGGAGAAGCCGGATGTGATCCTTGTTGGGAACGGACGCCGGCTGGTTTATCGACGAGGCAGCCCCACCCCCGCCCGGGTGGTGAACCAGAGGGAGATCAGCTTTACCGAGGTACCAGAACTTTAGCTTTAGGTCATTGTGTTTATCTGTCCCTGTGTGTGGTCCGTAACAAGCTGTCTGTCCCTTTCTGTGTCCCCTAGGACAAGTGGCAGCACTCCAACGGGCGCCCGGTGACTCGGGAGGACCTCCTGATGACCCTCGCTGACCTGGACAGCATCAGCATCAGAACCATCTACGATAACCACATGGTGAGCGTGGCCCTCAGCGACATCATCATGGAGACCACCACCGTGCAGTTCAGCACCATGGGACACGCGTACGACGTCGAGGAGTGCAGGTAGGAAGACGAGCTGGACTCAACAGAGAAGTGCTTTATTAAATACCTCAAAGACTCCTTTATCAAGTCTGTCCTCTCTGTCTCTGATTCTGTCTCTCTCTCTCTCTCTCTCTCTCTGACTCAGTGTCTCTCTCTCTCCCTCTCTCTGTCTGTCTCTGATTCTGTCTCTCTCTCTCTCTCTCTGACTCAGTGTCTCTCTCTCTCCCTCTCTCTGTCTGTCTCTGATTCTGTCTCTCTCTCTCTCTGACTCAGTGTCTCTCTCTCTCCCTCTCTCTGTCTGTCTCTGATTCTGTCTCTCTCTCTCTGACTCAGTGTCTCTCTCTCTCCCTCTCTCTGTCTGTCTCTCTCTCTCTGACTCAGTGTCCCTCTTTGTCTGTCTCTCTCTCTCTCTCTCTCTCTCTCTCTGTCTCTCTCTCTCTCTGACTCAGTGTCTCTCTCTGACTCAGTGTCTCTATCTCCCTCTGTCTCTCTCTCTCTCTCTCTCTCTCTCTCTGTCTCTCTCTCTCTGACTCAGTGTCTCTCTCTGACTCAGTGTCTCTCTCTCTCTCTGTCTCTCTCTCTCTATGTCTCTCTCTCTCTCTGACTCAATGTCTCTCTCTCTCTCTGTCTCTCTCTCTCTATGTCTCTCTCTCTCTCTCTCTGACTCAGTGTCTCTCTCTCTCTCTGTCTCTCTCTCTCTATGTCTCTCTCTCTCTCTGACTCAGTGTCTCTCTCTCTCTCTGTCTCTCTCTCTCTATGTCTCTCTCTCTCTCTGACTCAGTGTCTCTCTGTGTCTGTCTCTCTCTCTCTATGTCTCTCTCTCTCTCTGACTCAGTGTCTCTCTCTCTCCATCTCTCTGTCTGTCTCGTTGTCTCTGTCTCTGTGTCTCTCTCTCTGACTCAGTGTCCCTCTCTCCCTCTCTCTGTCTGTCTCTTTGTCTCTGACTCAGTGTCTCCACCCAGCTGTTTTGAATCCCCAGCTTGAGGACAGTCTGTAATCTGTTAGCGGTTTGGAAACACTTTTCCTGGAGAGCGTTTTATTTACGGTCCCCAGATGTCCTCCTGTTAGTGACAGCATTCATAAAACAGAGTTATCAGTTCTGTCCCCACATGTCCTCAGGCCCGTCCAGAGAGTATTATAGCATTGTATATTCACAGTATCAATACTTCCTCAGGTGTCCCCCCGGCTATTCCGGTCTGTCCTGTGAGTCGTGCTCCTCTGGTTTCGAGCGGGTTCCTGGAGGTCAGTACCTGGGAACGTGTGCTGGCTGTAACTGCAACGGACACGCCAGCGCCTGCGACCCAATCAGCGGACACTGTCTGGTGAGCCTGCCTCTGTGGAGACATGGATCTTCCTGACTGATAATAAGGACTGAAGTCTGTTGGAGTCATGCAGTTGATGTTTGAGTTGTGTGTGTGTGTGTGTGTGTGTGTGTGTGTGTGTGTGTGTGTGTGTGTGTGTGTGTGTGTGTGTGTGTGTGTGTGTGTGTGTGTGTGTGTGTGTGTGTGTGTGTGTGTGTGTGTGTGCAGAGCTGCCTGCACAACACGGAGGGTCCTCAGTGTGATAAATGTCGCTCCGGATACTTCGGGGACCCGAGCCGAGGCCGACCCGACGACTGCAAGCCGTGCCCCTGCCCTTACTACGAGACCTCCCGCCGGTACCTCACCCCTCTCCCCAGATCCTGAATTCATGCAGCGTGTTCCTCGTTGTTGAATCTCTTCCTTAATGTTTCTCTGCTCTCTGTAGTTTCTCTGACAGCTGCTTCCTGGATGTGGACCAGCAGCCCACATGTGACGCCTGCAGGCCCGGGTACACAGGGAGACGCTGCGAGAAGTGAGGAAACACTGTTATAAAGTCTTTATTCAACAAGCACAATACATCGACCTCAGGAAGAGACGAGAGGATTTATACCAGGTCTAGGTGTTAGCTCCCAGAACAATCAGCGACTTAAGAATAAAGATTAGAATGAGCGACAGACTTCTGCAGAAATTAGTCAATATGTTTGCAGTTTTTAGTCAAAGGGGGCCTATCCTGCTCATGTCCAGGTTGATATGCAAAAGAAAGTCTGTTTATGAAAAAAGTCAAATTCTGACATAAAATGAAATGAGAATAAATAAATAAAACTCCTTCTGGAATTTGGGAGACGCTGATAAATATTTAAATGTCACTTTGTGTTTCAGGTGTGCTCCTGGTTACCAGGGTAACCCGCTCCTGCCTAACGGGAAATGTATTCGTGTCCGTGAGTACATGCCCAACTCATTACCAACTGTTCTGTCAGTGATGTGGTTATTACGGTCTGTGTTTCTGTAGTACGAGATCATGGCTCAGATATGCACACCTGGGTGAGGCTCAGCTCCCTCCTCATGTCCTTGTCTCCTCTCCTCTCTCCTGCAGAAGGCTCTAAGTGTGACAGCAGAGGAAGCATCAGCTCCAGCAGCTCCCCGTGCAGCTGCAAGGTACAGCATGACGAGTGTTTGTGGTTCAAAATTTAAAACACACTGAAATATATCCTGACAAAGGATTATATTATATTATATTATTCTATATTATATTATATTATATTATATTATATTATATTATATCATTTTATATTATATTATATTATTTTATATTATATTATTCTATATTATATTATTTTATATTATATTATTTTATATTATATTATATTATTCTATATTATATTATATTATATTATATTATTTTATATTATATTATATTATTCTATATTATATTTTATTATATTATTTTATATTATATTATTCTATATTATATTTTATTATATTATTTTATATGATTCTATTTTATATTAAATTAAACTATTATTTTATATGATTCTATTTTATATGATATTATTTTATATTATTCTATATTATTTTATATTATTTTATATTATTTAATATTATTTGATATTATTCTATATTATTTTATATTATTTTATATTCTATATTATTTTGTATTATTTTATATTATTTTATATTATTTTATATTATTTTATATTATTTTGTATTATTTTATATTATTCTTTATTATTTTATATTATTTTATATTATTCTATATTATTTTATATTCTATATTATTTTGTATTATTTTATATTATTTTATATTATTTTATATTATTTTGTATTATTTTATATTATTCTATATTATTTTATATTATTTTGTATTATTTTATATTATTCTATATTATTTTGTATTATTTTATATTATTCTATATTATTTTATATTATTTTGTATTATTTTATATTATTCTATATTATTTTGTATTATTTTATATTATTTTGTATTATTTTATATTATTCTATATTATTTTGTATTATTTTATATTATTCTATATTATTTTGTGTTATTTTATATTATTCTATATTATTTTGTATTATTTTGTATTATTCTATATTATTTTGTATTATTTTATATTATTCTATATTATTTTGTATTATTTTATATTATTTTATATTATTCTATATTATATTATTTTGTATTATTCTATATTATTTTATATTATTCTATATTATTTTATATTATTTTATATTATTCTATATTATTTTGTATTATTTTATATTATTTTATATTATTCTATATTATTTTATATTATTCTATATTATTCTATATTATTTTGTATTATTTTATATTACGTGATAATATTTTACAGGCTGATGAGTTAGTCTTGTCTTCCAGAACAATGTTGCAGGCGCTCTGTGTGACAAGTGTAAGGCGGGTTTCTTCCACCTGTCAGACCGCGCTGAGGGCTGTCTGCGCTGCTTCTGTATGGGCGTCACCAAGAGCTGCTCCAGCTCCACCTGGAGCCGCGACCAGGTGAGGGGGGGCAGTATTTGATATCCAGGTGTGACTCAGTGGTTGTTCAGTGTTATCAGCAGGTCCAGTGAGAGGCTCAGATCCAGTGCTCAAATAGAGATCAGGGTGGGGCCTTAGCAGGTCACGTGTAGGGCTGTCACTTTTTGAAAAAATCACAATCGATTTTTTAGGCTGAAATTTTCATTGAATCGACTGTAGAATCGATTATCCACGTCTACGTTTCAATTTTCAAAATAAAGGCCAACACACGGCCGTCAGGACGAACGTAAAGAGGGCGCAAGAGAGGTACAGGTCAGCATGTCTGATTATTTATAGCGTGAAGTTCGTGTATGACAAACAGCAGCGTTCTCGGAAAACAATAAGCAGTATGGACTGCCACAACATCGATGAGGAACAACGCCGTTGCCCTCCATTTTGTGGCAAAGCGCTAAGCCGCGGCAGCCGACCCATCAGGCTGTTTCCGGGGCTGACAGTTGGTGGGAGTTACTTTTCAGCCGTCGCATGCCGACCTCACTTTCAGAAGTCTTTTCTGCTGGTTTGTGAGTTTCGTTAATAATAATCAGAATCAAACAAAGTTATTTGGTAAAAATCGATTCCCTCTTTTCGTTTTCGAAACGTGTGTTGGTCGGTGTTTACCTGGCGTCTACCTGTTTACCTGTATGTTCACCTGTGTGTTTCCCTGTGTGTTTACCTGTGTGTTTACCTGTGTGTTTACCTGTGTGTTTACCTGTATGTTTACCTGTGTGTTTACCTGTGTGTTTCCCTGTGTGTTTACCTGTTTACCTGTGTGTTTACCTGTGTGTTTACCTGTGTACCTGTGTGTTTACCTGTATGTTCACCTGTGTGTTTACCTGTATGTTTACCTGTGTGTTTACCTGTGTGTTTACCTGTATGTTTCCCTCTGTGTCTCCCTGTCTCAGGTGCGGGGGTCCGGGCAGCAGTTCTCCCTCTCTAACAGCAGGAACACTGACACCATCACAGAGGGGGTTTCTCAGAGAGGCTCAGAGGTTTCGTACCGAGCCTTCAGCGGCCTCCCCAGCGACGTGTACTACTGGCTGCTGCCCCCCAGCTTCAGGGGGGACAAGGTGACGGCGTACGGCGGCGAGCTGCGCTACACGCTGCGCTTCGAGCCGCTGCAGCGCTCGCTGGCCATCGACGGGCAGCCGGACGTCGTGCTGCAGGGGAACGGGATCTTCCTGGAGCACTACTCCCAGACCAGACCCCAACCCAGAACCCCTACCACCGTGTCCGTCACCTTCAGAGAGGTGCGCTGCATTCACTCATCCTCACAACACACCTTCAGAGGGGAGCGCTGCATACACTCACCCTCACAACACACCTCAGAGAGGAGCGCTTCACAACACACCTCAGGGAGGAGTGCTGCATTCACTCACCCTCACAACACACTGTAATAAGAAACAAAACATTGATGAACTTTAAGTCTTAGAAGAAGACAGCTGGTAAGTGAGACTTTATTTAGTGAGTCTAACTTGTTCTCCCCCCCCCCCCCAACAGTCCTCATGGCGGCGCGCTGACAGTCAGCCCTGCACCAGGGAACATCTTCTGATGGCACTGGCCGACGTCTCCGTCTTCATGATCAGAGCTTCCTACTCCGACCTGATGGCTGAGAGCAGGTAAGGGACCAGAACACACACCATAGGGGTGGAGCTCAGTCGTAGCATGGGGACCGAAGGGCCGCTGGTTCAAGTCCCGATCAACCAAAATAAGGAGTGTGGACTGGTAGCTGAGAGGTGACAGTAGAGCAAGGCACAGAACTGATCCCCCCCTGGCAGCCTCTTCAATCTGAACCCTCCCATAAAGAAATCATTTGTGTGTGTGTGTGTGTGTGTGTGTGTGTGTGTGTGTGTGTGTGTGTGTGTGTGTGTGTGTGTGCGTGTGTGTGTGTGTGTGTTGGACAGTATCTCGGACATCAAGATGGACGTGGCAGTCCCTCACTCCACGGGGAAGGAGCGAGCTCTGGAGGTGGAGGAGTGCTCCTGTCCTCAGGGGTACACCGGACCCTCCTGCCAGGTAACAACCACTACTTTATACTGGGAGGAACAGGACTGGTTTTAAACCAACATTGCAACAATGACACGAGCAAGACGGACAAAAGAGAATCGACTTTACACAAGCAAAAGCTTCTTCCTCTGATATAAAGGAGGACAAAGAGGATGTTGTTCTGAGTTGTTAGTAAAAAGTGTAACATATAAGGACGTTTAAAGACCAAAAGATGTAAGCCTGTCAAAATAAAAGTCCTTGGAGTAAAGACTTTTATTTTGACGGTCTAGAAAAACTTCCATTCTAAAGATGAGTTTGATTTAGTTTGGAAAGAAACGAGCAGCAGAGATCTGCCTGAACCTGTGGCTAATGTGCAGTCAACCTTTCCATTACAGTCCTGTCTGTCCTCACCTGTCTCTCTGCTTCCTGTCTCTCTCACCTTTCTCTCTGCTCCCTGTCTGTACTCACCTGTCTCTCTGCTCCCTGTCTGTCTCTCACCTTTCTCTCTGCTCCCTGTCTGTACTCACCTGTCTCTCTGCTCCCTGTCTGTCTCTCACCTTTCTCTCTGCTCCCTGTCTGTACTCACCTGTCTCTCTGCTCCCTGTCTGTCTCTCACCTTTCTCTCTGCTTCCTGTCTGTACTCGCCTGTCTCTCTGCTCCCTGTCTGTCTCTCACCTGTCTCTCTGCTTCCTGTCTGTCTCTCACATGTCTCTCTGCTTCCTGTCTGTCTCTCACCTTTCTCTCTGCTCCCTGTCTGTACTCACCTGTCTCTCTGCTACCTGTCTGTCTCTCACCTGTCTCTCTGCTTCCTGTCTGTCTCTCACATGTCTCTCTGCTTCCTGTCTGTCTCTCACCTTTCTCTCTGCTCCCTGTCTGTCTCTCACATGTCTCTCTGCTTCCTGTCTGTCTCTCACCTTTCTCTCTGCTCCCTGTCTGTCCTCACCTGTCTCTCTGCTTCCTGTCTGTCTCTCACCTGTGTCTCTGCTCCCTGTCTGTACTCACCTGTCTCTCTGCTCCCTGTCTGTCTCTCACCTGTCGCTCTCCATGTGTTTGCAGGAGTGTGATGTGGGCTACACCCGCTCCAGCTCCGGTCTCTACTTGGGAACCTGCGACAGGTGTGACTGCAACGGACACGCTAACGGCTGCGACTCGGAGACAGGGCGCTGTCTGGTGAGTCCTCTTCCTCCTCTTCCTCCGGTCTCTACCCTCGGTGACCTCACTGAAGCAGCTTTGATCAGAGGAATGCTCTAATGGTTTCTTGGCATATCTGAACATGTGGAAACACATCAACTGTTCCATGGATCTCACGTGTGTGTGTGTGTGTGTGTGTGTGTGTGTGTGTGTGTGTGTGTGTGTGTGTGTGTGTGTGTGTGTGTGTGTGTGTGTGTGTGTGTGTGTGTGTGTGTGTGTGTGTGTGTGTGTGTGTGTGTGTGTGTGTGTGTGTGTGTGTGTGTGTGTGTGTGTGTGTGTGTGTGTGTGTGTGTGTGTGTGTGTGTGGCAGTGTCTCCATAACACCGCAGGGCCGAGGTGTGAGCGCTGTCAGACTGGTTTCTATGGGAACCCGGTGACGAGCGGCGCTCAGGCCTGTCAGCCATGTCCGTGTCCTGGAACGACTTCAAGCAACCAGTGAGTTCATGCCTTTGTTTTAATGTCAGTGATGGAGGGGGGATGCGTGGGAGAGAAACCCCCTCTGGAGGAACCACAGGGATTCTAGCCTCTGCAGACCATTGACATGCACTGTAGATCCACAGGGAACACCACAGAAGAAGAACAGGGACTCTTTAATGTCAGTAATGAACATGTTCCCGCACAGGTTCTCTTCCACCTGTCACCTGGAGGCTGACGGTCAGCCCACCTGTGATAACTGCCCCCCCGGGTACACGGGCCGGCGCTGTGAAAGGTAAGACCCCCCCACCCCTCTTTATGTGTTGGCTTTATCTCTTTCTATGTGTCTTTCTCTGATGGTCATCTGGACAGTGTTTGGGTGACCGGCTGGCACTAAGGTCAGGTGGGGGGTGGCAGTAGCACCCAGGGGGGTCATCACAGGAGAAGCATGTCTGTGGTTGTGATGGGGGGGTGGGGGGGCATCAGTCTAGGAATTGGAATTGCAAGTTCTTGCACCCTTCTGAGGTTTGTCCTGTGTGCTGCTGGTGGGGTTTGTTTTCCTGGAGTTAGGGACCCCTTGTGATGCCAGCAGGGTCAGCCCACAAACACCGGCCCTCACTGCACCCCCCACACTCAAAGGGATCGCCCACTTTTAGCGGTTTAATGGATGCTCCCATCAGCGGTGAATTAGTCTGAGGTTGGATATGATCCATGTCATTCTTCTGCTTCCCTTTGTCCTCTGCTTCCCTCCCTGAGCTTTTTCAGATGCTGCTTTCTGCTTCAGCTTTGTGCTTCCCTGGTAGCGACATGTCTGACGGTGTTGTTGTGATTCAGAGCGAGTGTATTTTCTGGGTTTCTACGACATAAATGTAGTTGTGGCATTTATGAGGACTCCTGTCCGGCTGATCAATCTTTGCCGCTCCAAAAGGGCAAAGATGGCGAGGTGATTTTGGGTGTAAGACAAGACGCAACTTATAAAATGATCTGAACGTCTGAAACCTGTCTGTGCTGTTTTGACATTAAGAGAAGAGAAGCCGTCTGCAGACAGTTGTGACGACCCCTTCCTTGAGAGGCAGATAGAGGGCCTGCTGCCTGTGGGATGTGGAGCTGAAGCTGTGTTTAACTTCAGCTGGGACAAACAGATATTCCCGTACGGCAGCGGAGATGATGATGAGACCGCGGGAACAACCGTCATCCCTTCGCAGACTTTATTTTCTGCCGCAATCCACCACCGCACTACTCGTGAAACTAAAGAAACCGGGTCGGGCGACATCTCCGCCACCCCCAACAAATTATCGCCCAGGATCCCGCCTCGCTTCACCCCCAGCCCGGAGATCAGACACTCCAGCTTCCAGCACCTTCTGCGGATGCACCTGAACACCTTCAACCAGCGGCTGAGCATGCTGGAGAGCAACACGCTAGACATGAAGGACAGCATCCACCGCATGGAGGACCAGCAGCTGCAGCTCAGCTCCAAACTGAAAGAGCTCATCGTCATCCAGTCGGCCGGGGAGAAGAACAAGAAGGTTGGTGAGTTGGAGAAGGGCTACACGGACATGGACGCCCGTCTGAGCCGACTGGAGGGGCGGCTGGAGATCCTGATCGATGGCTTCACAGCTCTGGCTCAGGAGATGAACAGGATGAAACGAGCTAGACATGTTTCACGTTCACTGCAAGAAAAAATGGATCTGCCTTTACTCGCTACCGGCCTTCCTTTGTCGCTGTACCCAACCCATCGGCCTGCAGCACGAGTCATACCCACAGAAGCACCGTTTACCAGTAGAGCCACGGTGCCGAAAAGCATACCAACCCCAGGACTACCCGCAGATAGACCAAATACTGCACGACAGAGAGAGAGGAAACTCAAATCAGCAGCCACTACCACATCCAAAAGTAAAGCCTCAACAAGAACCACCCTGAGCAAGCCTAGGACTATTTCAAAATCTACAGTGAAGCCTACAACAAAGTCGCCTGGAGGTAGGAGGTCTGCTGTGACTGCTAAACAAGTTTCAAGCCAAGCAAAACCAAAGCAAGTTAAAGGAGCGATTACTAAATTTCAACTGGAGCCACCGTCTCACAAGTCGAAGCCTGATCAGGTCAAGAAAACGGATTCACCACCCATCAGAAACAACAGACGCAATAAGGCCTTTAGATCAGATGCACCGGTTCCCAAGAAGGTGCAGGAGCGTGGGAAGAGTCCGGGGGACAATTCAAAGAAGTCACACAAAGGTGGGGAAAAGATGGAGGACATTTCTTACAAGTTAGTTTCTCAAAATAGCAAAAAGAAAACGGATTCAACCACAAAACCGACCAAGGCCACCACCACTAAGAGGAAGTCCAACACCACCGTGAAACAGACGACTAAAACCAAGACTACTGCTGCGAAGAAGAAGTCCAACACCATGGTCAAAAGGAAACCAGCTCCTCCTAAAGCCAAAGCTACCACTGCGAAGAGAGTAACTAAAAAACCTTTGCAGAAGACAAAGAAGACAAAAACTCAGCCTGGTGTTTTGGACCTCCTGCAGCTCTTACAGGGCAATCAGAAGTCAGCGAGGAAGGGGAATCATCAGGACGGGTCTCTTCATGTGGTCCTGGGACGGCTGGCCATTCCCATCAGAATTATCCCTGATGACTAAGTCTTTTGTTTATATCCCCATCTCTCCTTATATTTATGTCTTTTTCTTCAACCTTGTACAGTCACATAAATATTCTGACATTGACACAGTTCTCATGATGTCCGCTCCGTACACCTCTGCTATGGACTTGACATTAAACACTATATGTGCTTTAAGTGCAGACTTTCAGCTTTAATTTGAGGGTATTTACATCCAAATCAGATGATGGTGTAGGAATGACAACACATTGTGGTATCCCCTTTTTAAGGGACCAAAATAATGAAATTGTGTCAATGTCCATATTTAATGGACCGGACTGTATATGGATCTGAATGAAGGGACTGTTTGATGTTATTTGAAAAGGGACAGATATTTAATGCCACCCTGTTTATTTTTGAGATGTTTCCCAGAGTCCTGCCATGAAGAGATAGCTGATTGTCTTGTATCTCGTTTCTTTGCATTAGTGCTTTTTACGTGTTGTCCGTTGTGTTGTGGTCAGACTACCTCAAGGTTTGCGAGTGTAAGCCCCACGTGTCTTAATGCCTTTTTCTGTACGCAATATGAACTGAATGCTTTGTTAGTGTAGGTCGATTTAAGAAGATGATTTGTTAAAGGTTACATATTCAAAACACAATTAACAATTTAACATCCGGCAGCGTGCTGGATCAAATGCAAACATTTGGAATTACTGACATTTATGTTCCCCAGAGGATGAATTCATGTCCAACTGTATATTTTGTCCAGTTCCTTGCTTTGATGCTAAACTAATATGGTAATTAGGATAGAACAACCTTGTTGGTGCTAGAAGAAAGGTTAACACACCTGAAAACAACTGGATTCATCCTTCGGGGACCATGAACAGTTTTACCAGTGTATGGTAATATGATCAGCAGATGTCTGTACCCAAACACTAAATGCTGACCCTGTTGATATTCCCACTCCCCTGAAAAACAGTCACATCATCAGCATAGCGAGAAATGTTAGAAATGCAAGCTGTAGCAGATAATCAAAGAGATTCCAATAATACAAGTAAAACGAACAAGGTCTCCTGCTGTGTTTCTCCTGGTATAACAACCATATGCTCCTCCGGTGTGCGGATCCCACCACCACCTGAGTCTAATCAATTCAATTACACCAGGTGCCCAAAAAACCCATTGCCAAGAAAATTGCCTTCAAAATAAAAGCATAGAACTACTACTTTAATAAATCCTGAAATAATATCAAGATATAGCTCCAACATCATACCATACCTTTCATCAATTCTACTTTAGATTGAGTTTTAAATTGTTTATATTCAAGTGCTTTTTTAAATAAACGGAGTAAAGATATTAGGCCTCATCCTTAATATTTGATTGCTGATGTTTTTGCCCAATGGTGACTCCAGAAGAAAGGAGCCTTCTGTATGGTCGTCTGTCAGAAACTAAGCATGAAATGCTCACCTTGTTCATTTCCCCCCCACCCTGACCAGTGTTTGATCCATCTGAGCAACATTCGCATCATCAGACTAGAGGGAAATATTAGAAATGCAACCATGATATCATTTTTGGATATTGCTTTTTTTACCTGCCTTTTAAATGTATTTGCACTTCATTGATCGTTCCCAGAGAAAGAGTATTAGGGGTCATCCTGTTTGTCTTTCATTATTAATGTTTTGGCCCAATGTTGGCTCTAGAAGTCTCATCTTCCGGAGACTTCTGTTTGGTCATCTGGTCTTAAGTGCTGACCCTGTTGATACTCCCCCCACCCTGACCAATGTTTGTTCCATCTGAGAAACACTCACATCATCAGCATAGAGAGAAATGTTAGTAATGCATAGTTTCCAAAATCTTTATAGAAAAAAAGGAAGAAATTTGACTTCAAATAGTTTTTGAGATAGTTCATGTTCATGTTTATCATCAGCTGTCCTTTCTTAGGGTGAACTTGTCTGTTTTTGAAGACCATATCTATTGTGTTGTATTTTCTATTTCCCTTTCTATTAAGATGTGTCCTTATCTCTTAAACCAACACTGTCCCAAAGGCCTGAGTTAACCAACCCATAGGAACTGTTGTAAGTTTAAGGAGTTACTTTAGTTAGGGTTCCCCAAAGATTATATCACGGCGCTCCTGTTGACGTGCTGCACCCCCCAGAGGACAGGTGAGGTAAGACGGACATCCACTGGGCGTCCTGCACAGACCTGGGGGTGGAGAAGCCTTCGCTCTGGTGGCAGTGTGTAGTTTGCTGGGGTCAATTGCTTTGCTACAGTATGTCAGGAACTTTGCTCGTCAGCGTCTTCTTCTACGGCTCTCTGTTTCTATGCTCCCTGCACTCCTCTATCGTTTGTTCGGACACCAATTCTGTGTTTGATAAAGAAAGTGGTGATGTTTCTGTTCCTGTATAAAGGTGCTGCTCAGTTTGGGCTATATCAGACTGATATATGAGATGGGATCAACATCCGAGACATGTTGAGTGTTTGAGACGTGGCTAGCTTCATCCATCTCCAGGCAAAACTTCAGGGTGTTATTTCTGGGAAACCTGTTTGTAATCAGTGCTGGGTGTGACTGTAAGACTATATGAGTTCTGACAGGATGGAATAACTTAATAGCTTGGATGTTATTTGTCTGAATGACTCAGTCCTTTGTTCGTGGCTGAAGGACAAGTGTTTTACATCCTGCAGACTTCCCAGCTTCCTGCCTCATTGTTATAACTTGCATCCTCTTTGACCGGAAATAATAACTCATGCACGATGTCTGTTTTCATTTCAGATGTGCTGCAGGATACAGTGGAAAACCCCTGCTGGGACAGAGATGCACTGTTGGCAACAACGAAGTCAATGGTGCAAACCAATTCAGGAACATTTTCTTTTTCATTTTCTTTAACGAGTCAAGAGTTTAAACAGCTCTACTTCCTGTTCCAGGTAACTGCTATAACTGCGACCAGAGAGGAAGGGAGAGCTGCAATGGGGGCGTGTGCCGCTGCAAGGTGAGCGAACACAACAACGTTCTTCACCTTCTGTATCCTCCCTCAGATGCAGCCTCTGATGGACTGAGCGTATTTCATGTCTTGTGATGCAGATGAACGTTGAAGGCTCGTCCTGCTCCACCTGCAAGCCTGGAACCTTCCACCTAAGCGCTGACCACAAAGACGGCTGCCTGTCCTGTTTCTGCATGGGTGTCACTCAGCAGTGCTCCAGCTCCACCCACTACAGAGACCTGGTAATGGCACAGTGACAGGGCAAAAGTGCAATGGTTCATAAGTTGAAGTAAGGTTTGCATCAGATAAACGACTGTGGTGCAGCAAAGATCCTATCTGCAAGAGCGTTACACATTCATTTCAGAGCGACCACATGCAGCTTTAAATGCATCCAAACAGTGAGCACCTCCTTGAGAGAGAACCCAAATTGCATGAGTTACTTGGGTCCTTGAATCCTTGAAGGCATTGTTTCCTGCCTTTAAAAAAGTGTGACAAAAATGACCCGTGATCTATGACTCAAATTACATCATGTCTGATCTTTAAATCGAAGAGAATCGGGTCTGTGGATACCTTTAAAGCTCCTTGAATATGATGTTTAAGGAAGTGCTGGGACCCTGAGAGGTGTGCAACCTCTATCAGGTCACAGAAAGAAGGGCTGAGAATGTGGCTCACAGCTTAATCTACTTGTAGAGTGACAAGAAAAGCTAAGCACACTCATATCAAGACAAAAGACACCACTTCAGCATCCTATCTTATAAGGCTGCAAAGATAGCTTAGAATCCACAATATGTATATCTGAGTTGATCCACCATCTTTGTAACACCTCATCAGCCCAAAACTATTCAAGTGTA
Source organism: Eleginops maclovinus (assembly GCF_036324505.1). Classification (NCBI taxonomy): domain Eukaryota; kingdom Metazoa; phylum Chordata; class Actinopteri; order Perciformes; family Eleginopidae; genus Eleginops; species Eleginops maclovinus. The sequence goes on along the minus strand of NC_086349.1, from coordinate 28,163,278 downwards.
AACTTAGGGGAAGGAAGGACTGATGTCTAGTTTATGTTTGCCTCATCAGTCAGACGCCATGCCAATTAAAAATGCTGCGGTAAATGTTTCACTTAATCCTTAAACTCCTGTTTCTTCATCCGTGTTTTCCTGCAGGTGTCCACAGTCTTTACTCCAGGAAACTTCCAGGGCTTCGCTCTGGTGAACCGTCAGCGCACCAGCCGCATCTCCACCGGCTTCACCGTGGAGGTCTCTAACGAGGGAACCCAGCTGTCCTACACCAACTTCGACTACCTGGGCCAGGAGCCGCACTACTGGCAGCTCCCCGACGTCTACCAGGGGGACAAGGTGAGTTCATGCAGGGGATAAACCAGTGGAGTAACCCCTCAGAGCTGGAACCTGCAGACCACTCTCTGCTCTAATCTGTCCTTTCAAGCTTCAGCAACTTCTCTGCCTCCGTTTCCACTCATCCTCTTAACTCAGGGTAAAAAGCCATGAAAGACTTAATGACCCGAGTGATCACTTGCATTATTCTGCCCTTACTGGAATGTAGAAGCGACTCTCTGCAGATATTTAACAGAGTCTTTAATAAACCCAGAGACAGCAGACACCTTTAGGATGTTTATCTGAGGGTCTTTAGAGTAACACTGAACACATGTTCATTAATCTTTGAACACAACAAAATACAAGAAAACATGAGAGTTCATTGCATTACAGACAGCTGACCAACCGTTAGCATTAATGCTAACTTAACATTGGAAACGCCAATGACAAGCTAACGTGATTAGCATTGATATTATTGGACATTTCCACACATATTCAACAGCTGTTTTCAGTAACTGTTGCAGGAATTACAGATGTGTGTGCTTCAGGGTTCAGCAGCGAATATATATGAATATATGGACAAACAGGCAACACTCTGCTGCCTCTCTTAAAGGGGCAACACTTGTATAACACATCCCTCTGTCTCTCTGTGTTCTCCTGGTTCTCCCTGCAGAAAGACTCTTTCTCTGCTCGCAGCAAACGAGCAGAACAGGTACAGTTTGTCCTGTTGGAGTTCAGTTTCTGTTGGAAGCTGTTTGGCATGTTAGTGATTGCTCCTCCTGAGGCTTTCTGAACATGATGCATGTTTGGGAGGGGAGGAGAGAGGCGTTGTTATTAATGGTGATAAAGAAAACATTCAAAATAAGCTGATTGTGGAGAATTTATGTTACTGGGATAACTGTGAATATCCAAACCACAGAGACTTTTAAAAACAGCCTGAAAGAAAGACTTTTAAAATGTATTTATCCTTTATTTCTGCAGGCTGGCTTTATTACACAGACAGGAGCATGATACTGGGCATTTACTATACTAGAAAGACATACATCTTTTCTTACAGACATACATCCATATACTATGCTGTCTGTGTCACCATTCAAATATATGATTTTAAACTACATGCTAGGTTAAGCTAGCCAGGGAGTTTAAGCAACATTTTGATTACTATCCAGATGATACTGTGAGTTATGTTGGCCACATTCATCCTGACATGCTTCGTGCATGTCCCTGAATCCTGGACACAGATCCTGTTTTCAGTTTGAACCGTGTGACAGCGTGCTGATGCTGCACCAGCTGCAGCCTCTTACTGTTAGGATCTCACGGCCGTGCACATTGCTTTCTGCGTGGCCTCACAGCAGCCATGTGGAGAGATCCATCACTGATGGTCCATTTAATAACTTCATACCGGTTAACGGTGCTGCAACAACACGGCCACTGCTCGGCCAAATACCGAGAGCCCAGTGATAGGGAAGGGGATCAAAGGCTGGTTCATGCACCTCAACAGAGACTCATCTGAGAGGAGGGGGGGCCTCATCATAGAGCTATATCCAGCAGAGCTGCTCAGGTATCTGCTCTAGAGTAGATGTTGATAACCAGCAGGTTCATTAAAGCAGGAAACCGGTTAGAGTAGTGGTTTTCAACTGGTCAAGCCTCTGGACCAGTTTGGAACCACTGGGTTAGAGGACAGGGTGCTGATGAATGCAAACGGGGCTCCTGCAGGTTCTTTAAAAAGTCTTAACGAGGTCCAAAGATAGTCTCAATCGGTGTTACAATGTCTGAAATCAATCTTTAAAATGTCATCAAATTGCTCAGATGTTATGTAGGCTTGGATAAATATTTGTTTGTAAAATCTCAAAAATATTAGTAACATCTCTTTATCTTAATCATTTACCAAGTTTCTCTCAAAGACATAGATTGCAGGATAATAATACCAATCCCAGAATGCAGAATATTCTTTAAATTAAAAGTACAAAGGAAGGGATATTCACCCCTGAGACTCCTAGTTGGTATCTTCCACTGTTAAGAGATGTTATGCCGCCCAATAGAGAGACCTGTCAGAGAGGAGGAGGGACAGATCCAGATCCAGCAGAGCTGCTCAGGTATCTGCTCTAAGCATCCTGCAGATACAGTGAGACACTCCCTGATGCCCGCTCACTGGGAGCTAATAGTGTGAGAGTTTGTGGACTTCGATGAAGACAGGAAGCATGGGGGTTCAGCGTGGAGTGATGCCGGGTCACTGAGCATGTTGTGAGCATGAGTGTGAAGCTCTGAGAGGAGAGACTCTGCTCTCAGCTGTTGGTTTATTGGTATAGAACAGATGTGCTGTGCAGCTCATGGAAGCATCGTAAGCATGACTCAGCATGTTAGCTATCATACTGTAAACATAGAGTTTGACTCTATGAGCCTCAAATATTACGATTTATCTGTGATACGATATGTTACAATACGATTTATTAACAATACAACACAGAATACAATATGAGACAACGTGATAAGGTACGACACGTTACGCTACACTACGCTACGACACTACGACACACTACGCTACACTACGCTACGACACACTACGCTACACTACGCTACGACACTACGACACACTACGCTACACTACGCTACACTACGCTACGACACATTACGCTACACTACACTACGACACACTACGCTACACTACGCTACGACACATTACGCTACACTACACTACGACACACTACGCTACACTACGCTACGACACATTACGCTACACTACGCTACACTACGCTACGACACATTACGCTACACTACGCTACACTACGCTACGACACATTACGCTACACTACGCTACGACACACTACGCTACACTACGCTACACTACGCTACGACACACTACGCTACGACACATTACGCTACACTACGCTACCACACACTACGCTACACTACACTACGCTACGTCACATTACGCTACACTCGCTACGACACACTACGCTACACTACGCTACGACACACTACGACACACTACGACACACTACGCTACGTCACATTACGCTACATTCGCTACGACACACTACGCTACACTACGCTACGACACACTACGCTACACTACGCTACCACACACTACGCTACACTACGCTACCACACACTACGACACACTACACTACACTACGCTACACTACGCTACGACACATTACGCTACACTACGCTACACTACGCTACGACACATTACGCTACACTACGCTACGACACACTACGCTACACTACGCTACACTACGCTACGACACACTACGCTACGACACATTACGTTACACTACGCTACACTACGCTACGACACATTACGCTACACTACGCTACACTACGCTACGACACACTACGCTACACTACGCTACACTACGCTACACTACGCTACGACACACTACGCTACGACACATTACGCTACACTACGCTACCACACACTACGCTACACTACGCTACGTCACATTACGCTACACTCGCTACGACACACTACGCTACACTACGCTACGACACACTACGACACACTACGACACACTACGCTACATTCGCTACGACACACTACGCTACACTACGCTACGACACACTACGCTACACTACGCTACGACACATTACGCTACACTACGCTACGACACACTACGCTACACTACACTACGCTACGTCACATTACGCTACACTCGCTACGACACACTACGCTACACTACGCTACGACACACTACGACACACTACGTCACATTACGCTACATTCGCTACGACACACTACGCTACACTACGCTACGACACACTACGCTACACTACGCTACGACACATTACGCTACACTACGCTACGACACACTACGCTACACTACGCTACCACACACTACGACACACTACACTACACTACGCTACGTCACATTACGCTACACTCGCTACGACACACTACGCTACACTACGCTACGACACACTACGACACACTACGCTACGTCACATTACGCTACACTCGCTACGACACACTACGCTACGACACACTACGCTACACTACGCTACGACACACTACGCTACACTACGCTACGACACATTACGCTACGACACATTACGCTACGACACATTACGCTACGACACATTACGCTACGACACATTACGCTACGACACATTACGCTACGACACATTACGCTACACTACGCTACGACACCTTACGACACACTACACTACGACACACTACACTACGCTACGACACATTACGCTACACTACGCTACGACACATTACGCTACGACACATTACGCTACGACACATTACGCTACACTACGCTACGACACCTTATGACACACTACACTACGACACACTACACTACACTATGCTACGACACATTACACTACGACACACTACACTACACTACGCTATGACACATTACGCTACGACACACTACACTACACTACATTACGCTACACTACGCTACGACACCTTACGCTACACTACGCTACACTACGCTACGACACCTTACGACACACTACACTACGACACATTACGCTACACTACGCTACGACACATTACGCTACACTACGCTACGACACATTACGCTACACTACGACACATTACACTACATTATGACACATTACGACACACTACGACACACTATGCTACGACACATTACGCTACACTACGACACACTATGCTACGACACATTACGCTACGCTACGACACACTATGCTACGACACATTACGCTACACTACGCTACGACACCTTACGCTACACTACGCTACGACACACTATGCTACGACACATTACGCTACGCTACGACACACTATGCTACGACACCTTACGCTACACTACGCTACGACACATTACGCTACACTACGCTACGACACATTACGCTACACTACGCTACGACACATTACGCTACACTACGACACACTATGCTACGACACATTACGCTACACTACGCTACGACACATTACGCTACACTACGACACACTATGCTACGACACATTACGCTACGCTACGACACACTATGCTACGACACCTTACGCTACACTACGCTACGACACATTACGCTACACTACGCTACGACACATTACGCTACACTACGCTACGACACATTACGCTACACTACGCTACGACACCTTACGACACACTACACTACGACACACTACACTACACTACGCTACGACACATTACGCTACACTACGCTACGACACATCACGCTACGCTACGACACATTACGCTACACTACGACACATTACGCTACACTACGACACATTACACTACGACACATTACGCTACACTACGCTACGACACATTACGCTACACTACGCTACGACACCTTACGACACACTACACTACGACACACTACACTACGACACATTACGCTACACTACGACACACTACGACACATTACGCTACACTACGCTACGACACATTACGCTACACTACACTACGACACACTACACTACACTACGCTACGACACATTACGCTACACTACGCTACGACACATTACGCTACACTACGACACATTACGCTACACTACGACACATTACACTACGACACATTACGCTACACTACGCTACGACACATTACGCTACACTACGCTACGACACCTTACGACACACTACACTACGACACACTACACTACACTACACTACGACACATTACGCTACACTACGACACACTACGACACATTACGCTACACTACGACACACTACGACACACTACACTACACTACGACACATTACGCTACACTACGACACACTACGACACATTACGCTACACTACGACACACTACGACACATTACGCTACACTACACTACGACACATTACGCTACACTACGCTACGACACATTACGCTACACTACGACACATTACGCTACACTACGCTACGACACATTACGACACATTACGCTACACTACGCTACGACACATTACCCTACACTACGCTACGACACATTACGCTACACTACGCTACGACACATTACGCTACACTACGACACATTACACTACGACACATTACGCTACACTACGACACATTACGACACATTACGCTACACTACACTACGACACATTACGACACATTACGCTACACTACACTACGACACATTACGACACATTACGACACATTACGCTACACTATGCTACGACACATTACGCTACACTATGCTACGACACCTTACGCTACGCTACGACACATTACGCTACACTACGCTACGACACACTACGCTACGACACCTTACGACACACTACACTACGACACACTACACTACACTACGCTACGACACATTACGCTACACTACGACACATTACGCTACACTACGACACATTACGCTACACTACATTACGACACATTACGACACACTACACTACGACACATTACGACACCTTACGACACATTACACTACACTACGACACATTACGAGACCTTACGACACACTACGACACACTATGCTACGACACATTACGCTACACTACGCTACGACACACTACGCTACGACACCTTACGACACACTACACTACGACACACTACACTACACTACGCTACGACACATTACGCTACACTACGACACATTACGCTACACTACGACACATTACGCTACACTACATTACGACACATTACGACACACTACACTACGACACATTACGACACCTTACGACACATTACACTACACTACGACACATTACGAGACCTTACGACACCTTACGACACCTTACGACACATTACGCTACACTACGACACACTACGACACATTACGACACATTACGCTACACTACACTACGACACATTACGACACATTACGACACATTACGCTACACTACACTACGACACATTACGACACATTACGACGATTACGACACACTACGACACACTATGCTACGACACATTACGCTACACTACGCTACGACACCTTACGCTACGCTACGACACACTATGCTACGACACACTATGCTACGACACATTACGCTACACTACGCTACGACACCTTACGCTACGCTACGACACACTATGCTACGACACACTATGCTACGACACATTACGCTACACTACGCTACGACACACTACGCTACGACACCTTACGACACACTACACTACGACACACTACACTACACTACGCTACGACACATTACGCTACACTACGACACATTACGCTACACTACATTACGACACACTACACTACGACACATTACGACACCTTACGACACATTACGCTACACTACGACACACTACGACACATTACGACACATTACGCTACGACACATTACGACACATTACGACACATTACGCTACATTACGCTACACTACGACACACTACGACACATTACGACACATTACGCTACACTACGACACACTACGACACATTACGACACACTACGCTACACTACGACACACTACGACACATTACGACACACTACGCTACGACAGATTACGCTACATTACGACACATTACGCTACACTACGACACACTACGACACATTACGACACATTACGCTACACTACGACACACTACGACACATTACGACACACTACGCTACACTACGACACATTACGACACACTACGCTACGACAGATTACGCTACATTACGACACATTACGCTACATTACGACAGATTACGCTACACTACGACACACTACGCTACGACAGATTACGCTACACTACGACACATTACGACACATTGCGATACCATACATTAATTGAAGTATAAATGTAAAACTTTGAGTAAAGTGGTTGAATCTCAGTTCATCTGCTTTACCATGCAGCTCTTTCTGTAGACTTTTTATTTTTTGGAACGAACATGCTACATTTTAAGATAGTTATCCAGATATTAAACGACCCAAACAGGATCTAAGATAACGGTCATATCTCCGGACCCAACGTGTACTCACTCTGCCTCTAACCTCGTCTGGTGTGGATCTGAAACTTGTCTTCGTCACTGTCTCTGTCTCCTGGTTGAATATCTTTGCCCCCCCCCCCGCCAGGGAGCAGTCAGAAAACTGGACGAGGAGGTGTGGGCTCTTTTCTCTAACTTCTCCAGCAAACGAGCTGCCCCCCCTCCCTTCTTCCCTCCTTCCAAAGCCTCCTCATCTTCTTCAAAATCCTCCTCTTCCTCCTCCTCCTCCTCCTCTCGGTGGTCTTTGCGACACCTGAGCCCCCCTCCTCCCCCGTCCGGTATCTCCTCTTCTGTCAGACCCACCAGAGCGCAGCCCCCCCCCCACCTGCAGGTACAGTGAGAGATTGAAACACCTCGAGGAGGCTTCCTGTTGGGGGGTCATGTTGGTAACCTGTTGTGTTGGTTAACAGAGGAAGAGCCCAGCGAACCCCACCAGAGTGTCTGCAGACGGACAGAAGGTAGAGGGGGGGGGGCATGACTCGCCTCTGAATGCTTTATTAGAGCGGGACGGTCCAGATATTTAATCTACCCCCCGGGATCACAAATGAGTCCTTTTCCCCGTTTCATTTGGCAATAACTTTGGTTGTGTTTCTGCAAACGGCATGAAGGCTATTTATGGACTCCATTTCTCCAGGGTCTTTACCTCACTGTGTGAACACTGACTACCCTAATTGACCGATGAGGACAAACATGTACACTGCCAAAAACTTTGATAAAAGCATTATACGCAAAATATTCTTCTGGGTTCAATCTTTGAAGGAACTTCAGTCCTTTTGAAAAATACCAAATATTAAACCACATTATTTTGAACACATGAACTCTCTGCTCTTCATGAGAAAAACACAGATCTGGGGACTGTTTTATCGACAACATGGATTTTGTGCATTATTAGTTGTAGAGTCACATTTAAAATGTACCACCCTGATTAGTCTTTCAATATGATGTATTTATCAGAGTGTTTGGCAGTAGACATTCTAGTCATTTTGAACGATACCGGAGGGTTGAGATTATTTTGACTGGTACTGCAGTTGTGTTGTGATGCTGGGGGTTTAATATGAGCATGGTGTGATCTCTTTCAGAGGGTCTGGAGGATATTCCCTGCAGCTCCACAATACTTCACTCACATATTGAACCATATTCAGCACGTTTCTATAACATGCTGATTAACTGTGCAGCGCTATACATTAATTCAGTTTCTGATGGTCACGCTTTCAAAGTGAAGGAACACCAGCTGGTCTCACTGGGTCCAGCTGGTTGATGGTTACCTCAGAAACTCATCAGAGCAGCAAGCAGGAGAGAGAACTGCAGTTACTCCTGCAGACTCTTTAAACTTCTTAACGAGGTCGAGAAAAACTCTTAATTGGTGTTGTCTGTAATCAACATTGCAGGTGCATCACAACACTGAGATGGTATTTAGGAGTGCATGAATATGTGTTTGTTTTGGAAACTTAAAAATGATCCGTATCATTTCTTTATTTTACTACCAAAGGATGATCAATCAAAGCCCCTAGTCCATTCAAATCTGGACTGCTGTGATCCAGATCCAGATGCAGATCCAGCTGCAGAGAGGGTGCATGCTTTCATTTTAATATAGAAAACCCTTTACTCTATCTCTGTGTGACGCTTGTCGTACTTTACTCTGCATCCTGCTCCTCATTTCTTCTCGCTGCCTCTTCATCTTCCTCCACCTCCTCGTCCTCCTCCTCCTCTTCCTCTCAGTGGTCTCTGGTCTTCAGTGGTTTCAGCTCTCAGGATGATCCTCTCTACTGGCAGCTGCCGGAGCTCTACACCGGGGAGAAGGTAACTCAGACAGACCCTCAACCCCACCGGCACGAGAGAGTTCTCCTCTTCATCCTCCTCTCCTCATGTCCTTAATTCCCCATTACCTGAAACGTGTCCCCCCCCTCAAATTGTCCCCTTCCTGTTGGACACTAAGTAAGTTGAGGCTGGTTCCAGTTAACGAGACGGGAGCCAGTTATTTGTTTTTAACTGCAGCTGAGTGTCTTTGAGAAACCCTGATCCACATGTCCTACCTGTCTGTGGACGGTTCGTACCCACACCTGAAATATATCATCTAAATAAAGCAGCAGGCGCTAGGAGAGGTGGGGAATACTCCCTCTGTGTTTCTCTGAGGAGGATCTGCTTCATTTGGTGTGATCGTCCTACAGTCTCCTGTCCTCGAATCTAACATCTGTCTCCCGTTGTCTCAGGTGGGCTCTTACGGAGGGAAGCTGAAATACACCGTCTCCTACGTGGCGGGACCCCGGGGAACGCTGATTGACGACGGAGACGTTCAGATTATCGTGAGTATACTGTCTGTCATTTTACTGTGAGGCAGTCATTGACCTCCGCTGTGAGGCATTCACTGACCTGTCCTCCTGCAGGGAAACGACATCACTCTGGTGGCCCGGCAGCCGTGGCCCCGGAGGGCGGGGGGCAGCAGAGAGACGCAGCGCTTCGAGGTCACCTTCACTGAGGTCAGAGATACACCGACACGTCATTAAACACATCCTCCTGCCTGCTGCATGAGGTAACACCCCCCCCCCCCCCCCCAGGATAACTGGCGCCGCCCTGACGGGATGCCGGCAACCCGGGAGCACCTGCTGATGGTTCTGGCCGATCTGGACGACGTGCTGATCCGGGCGTCGTTCTCCAGCGAGATGATCTCCTCCAGCCTATCAGAGCTCAGCATGGACGTCTCCGTGCCCAACTACAGCGGGCTGCAGCGCAGCCTGGGGGTGGAGCAGTGCCTCTGCCCCCCCGCCTACCAGGGCCTGTCCTGCCAGGTACATCACACTGTAATCTGTTACTGTCATACTGCAGGTAATCTGTTACTGCAGGTAATCTGTTACTGCAGGTAATCTGTTCCTGTCATACTGCAGGTAATCTGTTACTGTCATACTGCAGGTAATCTGTTACTGCAGGTAATCTGTTACTGCAGGTAATCTGTTACTGCAGGTAATCTGTTACTGTCATACTGCAGGTAATCTGTTACTGCAGGTAATCTGTTACTGTCATACTGCAGGTAATCTGTTACTGCAGGTAATCTGTTACTGTCATACTGCAGGTAATCTGTTACTGCAGGTAATCTGTTACTGTCATACTGCAGGTAATCTGTTACTGCAGGTAATCTGTTACTGCAGGTAATCTGTTGCTGCAGGTAATCTGTTACTTCAGGTAATCTGTTACTGCAGGTAATCTGTTACTGTCATACTGCAGGTAATCTGTTACTGTCATACTGCAGGTAATCTGTTACTGTCATACTGCAGGTAATCTGTTGCTGCAGGTAATCTGTTACTGTCATACTGCAGGTAATCTGTTGCTGCAGGTAATCTGTGACTGCAGGTAATCTGTTACTGTCATACTGCAGGTAATCTGTTACTGTCATACTGCAGGTAATCTGTTACTGCAGGTAATCTGTTGCTGCAGGTAATCTGTTACTGTCATACTGCAGGTAATCTGTTACTTCAGGTAATCTGTTGCTGCAGGTAATCTGTTACTGTCATACTGCAGGTAATCTGTTACTTCAGGCAATCTGTTGCTGCAGGTAATCTGTTGCTGCAGGTAATCTGTTACTGCAGGTAATCTGTTACTGCAGGTAATCTGTTGCTGCAGGTAATCTGTTGCTGCAGGTAATCTGTTACTGCAGGTAATCTGTTACTGCAGGTAATCTGTTGCTGCAGGTAATCTGTTGCTGCAGGTAATCTGTTACTGCAGGTAATCTGTTACTGCAGGTAATCTGTTGCTGCAGGTAATCTGTTACTGCAGGTAATCTGTTGCTGCAGATGTTACGAAGTGTAAATTGCAACAGTTCCTAATCTCTTCATAGCTGTTGTGAGAATAATAATAATTTGTCTCCCCCTCCTCCCCCTCCCCCTGCAGGACTGTGCCCCCGGTTACACCCGGACAGGGGGGGGTCTGTACCTCGGTCACTGTGAGCTGTGTGAGTGTAACGGTCACTCCGACTCGTGCCACCCCGAGACCGGGATCTGCACGGTAACCCCCCCCTCATTAATCACATATCCAGATACATGTTAGACTACAGGTTTACTAACCATTCCCCCCCCCCCCCCGCAGACCTGCCTGCACAACACCCAGGGAGAGCTGTGTGAACAGTGCGCCCCCGGGTTCTTTGGAGACCCAACAGCCGGGACCCCCGAGGACTGCCAGGCCTGCGCGTGCCCCCACACCGACCCGGACCACCAGTGAGTGCAGCTGCTGCTTATAATACACATTATATATATATATACTGAGGCTGCTCTTCCCCCCAGGTTCTCCCCCACCTGTGAGAGTCTGGGTAACGGAGGGTACCAGTGCACCGCCTGCCAGCCGGGCTACACCGGGCAGTACTGCGAGCGGTGAGACCCCTTACTGCTTCCTCAGCTCTCTAGAATCCTTGCATGAACTGCAGCTGAACTTCCTGTTTGTCCTCAGCTGTGCTCAGGGCTACGTGGGGAACCCCCAGGACAGAGAGAGGTGTCGTCCGAACGATGGTGAGCCATCACTGCACGTCTTCTGTAAACGAGCCCATAGTGTTCTGTAGAGACATGATGTGTGCTGGGAGTATGTGTTTCACCAGGAAAACATCTGGGAGGTGTTTGCAGTAACAGCTGATTCACTCATAACAATGACCATCTTTTGACCAATGTGTACTTTAAAATAAACGCAGCCTCATTACAGATATCTTTTGAAAATCAGAAAAAAAATATTCCGAATTCTGAGAAGAAAACCTGTAGACGTGATTTCTGAAACCAAAAGTATTTTAGTAAAGTTGTTAAAAAGGAAACGAACGTTGCATCAGTGCAGCTTTGACATCCAGAGTCACTCAGTTAACCCTGAAGACTTGCCCCCCCCCAGCTGCTGCCTCTCTGGTGGTGAAGGTTTACCCCGAGAGGGTCCTCTCCTCTCAGGGGGGGTCGGTCACTCTGCGCTGCCAGGTCTCTGGTTCTCCTCCGCACTACTTCTTCTGGTCCAGAGAGGACGGCAGGTCCATCTCCCCCAGAGCCGACCGACGCAGACAAGGTGACACACTGCAGATACTACACACACACTACACACACACTACACACACACACACACACACACACTGCGCTTGTCTTCTCCTGTCCTATCACCTATTCCTTCAATACAAAGAATAAGTTGTGTAAAAATATTTCATCTTCATCACGTTTGTTGCAGATGAGGGAAAGTGAGCTGAAACGCGTCGTGCTGCAGAATGTGTGCATCATACAAAGGAAACATACTAACAACATGCTATCCTTTGTGTGTGTGTGTGTGTGTGTGTGTGTGTGTGTGTGTGTGTGTGTGTGTGTGTGTGTGTGTGTGTGTGTGTGTGTGTGTGTGTGTGTGTGTGTGTGTGTGTGTGTGTGTGTGTGTGTGTGTGTGTGTGTGTGTGTGTGTGTGTGTGTGTGTGTGTGTGTGTGTGTGTGTGTGCAGGAGCAGAGCTGTACTTTCCCAGCGTGCAGCCCAGTGACGGAGGCGTGTACGTGTGCACGTGCCGAGACGAGCGCAGCACCAACCGCAGCCGGGCGGAGATCGTGGTCACAAGTGAGCAGAACCCTCTGAGACTGAGACGGACCGGAACTATAATATGAAGCAGCGTCTCATCTCTGAGTCCGGACTTTAATCTCTGAGTCTGGACTTTAATCTCTGAGTCGGGACTTTAATCTCTGAGTCTGGACTTTAATCTCTGAGTCCGGACTTTAATCTCTGAGTCTGGACTTTAATCTCTGAGTCCGGACTTTAATCTCTGAGTCCGGACTTTAATCTCTGAGTCTGGACTTTAATCTCTGAGTCCGGACTTTAATCTCTGAGTCTGGACTTTAATCTCTGAGTCGGGACTTTAATCTCTGAGTCCGGACTTTAATCTCTGAGTCCGGACTTTAAGCTCTGAGTCCGGACTTTAATCTCTGAGTCTGGACTTAATCTCTGAGTCTGGACTTTAATCTCTGAGTCCGGACTTTAATCTCTGAGTCCGGACTTTAATCTCTGAGTCTGGACTTTAATCTCTGAGTCTGGACTTTAATCTCTGAGTCTGACTTTAATCTCTGAGTCCGGACTTTAATCTCTGAGTCCGGACTTTAATCTCTAAACTCATCCTTAGATTTAATCTCAGAGAATTATTGTTTTTCCTTCCGATTTCCAGAAAAAAAAATACTATTCTTTTAGAAGTAAACCAAAAAAACGTTTTCCCCAAATCTGACAAACTAATTCTCAGAATATCAATCTGTTTTAAACTTTCAGTAAAAACAATACTACGGAAACAAATAAAATCCAGTTTTTTTGGGAAAAGAAAAAATATTTTTGCTTCAGAAATTTAAGACAAAAGTCAGAATTCAGATTTTAACAAAGTGGGATTTCTCAGAGATGAATACAGTCTGAATCTCCCCAGGTGTCCCCTCCAAAGCCATCGAGGTGACCGTGGAGGAGCCTCAATCTCAGACCGTCAGGGTGGGGGCCACCGCCAGCTTCATCTGCACTGCCAAGAGCAAGGTAACACCGGGGTTCACTTCCTGAGGAGCACTCATCCTTAGTACTGCTAAAGCCTGAGTGGGTGGAGACTCATTTCCTCATAGACTTCCATACACCTCCCTGCTGCAGACCTTCACTGTGTTCTGTGGACCCTCGTACAATTTATAGCATGAAAAGCAGTGTTTACTCCCTGTGTGCATGCATCATCTAATTAGTCTTACCCCCCCACCCCAGTCTCCGGCCTACACCCTGGTTTGGACCCGTAAAGGGAACGGGAAGCTTCCTAACCGGGCGATGGACTTTAACGGGATCCTGACGGTGCAGAACGTGCAGCCGGAGGACGCCGGCGTCTACGTCTGCACCGGCTCCAACATGTTCGCCATGGACGAGGGCACCGCCATCCTCTACGTGCCAGGTTCGTGATCTACGGCACCGCATTACCCATCACCCTGCTCTGGCTCCCCCCCCCCCCCCCCCCCCGCTTCCATCTTGCAGTGGTGCATGCTTCTGTCTCACTGCTCTATGATCCTGCAGCTCCACACGCTTCTAACCGCTCTGCTGTGCAGCACGTATCAAACTCTGCTTCTTAACTCCTGTCCACGCATTTCCTGGACTTTATATGAAGAAATACAGCTTGTGGGTTTAGTCCAAACCGATGTCTCAGAACAGCTCTCCCACAGAACAGATGTGGGGTCAGATCTAAACCATGCGCTCTTGGGGTGATTTGCTCCTGCAGATTTCCCTCTTTATGATTTGGGCTAGATGAACCGGTGGTGGTGTGGTGGCTTCTTCATGGTTGCTGGAGGTTTTACTAGCAGGGTGTTAGCGCTGGGGTCTTTAGCTTTATACCCCCCCCCCCCCCCTCCCGCCGGAGCATAGTGATGGGAGGAGAATGGACGCCAGCATCAGACATTCAGAGAGGACTTTGCAGGAAGACCCAGACGGTGCTCCCAGTGACCCTGAGGCTGAAACACATTTCTGATCATTATATTTTCCCTCCGTTAGCGTCATCATGTATCCGCTGTTACTTCTTAGATTTATTCGGTAGAATATTTAACATCCGACTTGAAAATGCAAAAGGAGAGGGGAGTTTTTTATCCTTATTTTGTGAATAATAATCCTGTCTGTCTGTGATGGTGTTTCTATTCACACTCTCTTTTGTTTTTGGATTTTAATTGCCTGAAATGTAACCTGAATGTCTGCATTAAATCCAAAAGATATCAGACGTGTTTCATTCCGTGGGGATTGGCCATGAGAATGCCTTGCATGTGTTTTTATAAGAAAATATTTTTATATATCTTTTCACATTTACTTTATGACTGATTAAAATAAATCCAAAGGTGCTTCTGTAAAGATGTTGAGCCTCTGATGCACACCTGTCACCCTGTAATGTATTTATCTGAACTGTGAAAGTATTTTGTGATGAATTGATTAAAATAATGACAATGGAGCAAAGTGATTTTCTAGTTCATGGACCGGTTCATTTACATATTACATTATAGACATATCTGAGATAAAGTGAGGGTCACCACAAGCTGTATGTCGGCCTTCTAACCGCTGAGTATAAACTAGTCTGTGTTAAAGCTGCTTCCTGCTAATAACCTGCACGTCTCCTCTGCAGAACACTGTGTGTGTGTGTGTGTGTGTGTGTGTGTGTGTGTGTGTGTGTGTGTGTGTGTGTGTGTGTGTGTGTGTGTGTGTGTGTGTGTGTGTGTGTGTGTGTGTGTGTGTGTGTGTGTGTGTGTGTGTGTGTGTGTGTGTGTGTGTGTGTGTGTGTGTGTGTGTGTGTGTGTGTGTGTGTGTGTGTGTGTGTGTGTGTGTGTGTGTGTGTGTGTGTGTGTGTGTGTGTGTGTGTGTGTGTGTGTGTGCGTGCGTTGTTGTTTTTGAGTGTGAGATGCTTACAGACTAACCGCTGTTCCTCTCACCATGTGTTCTGACTCATGCACCAGGTGAGTGAGACAGGTGAGTGAGACAGGTGAGTGATGGTTTAGCTGTGAATTAAATGGCACCAACCAAGGACAAGGAATCCGTGATCAATAGGTAGAAGCTCTTTTCATTTGGGTTCAATAACATGTTCATTCCGCATATCGTTCACTGCGTCAGGTGAATTCCCCCGCTGTCCTCTGATTAAAGCAGCTTAAAGGTCTGTCTCGTGAGGTCTTAAGCACCCATCAGATGTTCATGCGAGACGTGATGTGCGTGACCCTCTGAACCCCAAAGACTGCACAGAGACAGTAAGTCAACGGGTGCTCACAGCAAAACTCCTCGGACCAAACATGCACAGAAAGGAGTCTAGTAATTGGAAAAACTAAATGTTCTGTGATGAAATTTGAAGTTAAATAAACAGCGATTTAATTCAGCTTGCAATATAATAACTGATATAGACTGTAGACGTTCCTGTGTCTGGGGCACCTCCTTGACATGTCAATAGTGTCTTTATCAGTAAGCTAGTCGTGGTGGTCGTGTGAAGTCCTCCTGCACATGCTCTCTGTGCGCTTGGTTTCAAAAAAGTAAGAGGACCTCCATCGAAATGTCTTGTGCACCCCTGCTCCATGGGACTTATAGACTATATAGACTCGACCAATGAGAAACGTTCTGCGCTTAAAGCCCGCCCCAAAGTTCTCAAATGTTCAGCAAATAAATAAAACCCCCTGAACAGGGACCCTTAAAGGTCCCCTATTATTCAAAATCCACTTTTGGGTTGTGGAACCATTAGCCAATAACCAACCAAGGTAGCCCCCCCCCCCCCGGATCTCCTCCCAGAGCATCATTGTGTTTTTTTTAAACCAATCAGCTCTCAGAGGGGGCGTGGCCAGCAGCAGCTCATTAGCATTTAAAGCTACAGACTCAGAATCAGCTCTTTAGGAACAGGGCTGAAACAGAGGGAGTTATGGGACAATGATCTGTTTGGTGTTTCAGCCAATCAGAGACAGGCTCTGGTTCAAATAATTCCCCTAGACCTTAACCAAGACCCCTGCGATGGAGACACAATGAGTTCCTTTAAGACAGCCTGGTTCCTGCGGGGCTCTAAGGAGCCTGAGGGAGCAGGTGAGTTGGTGCCAGTGTAATTCATGAAGCATGTTTGAAGCGTGTGTTTTGCAATCAATTGGACAAACCCATGGCAGCCCACAGTGGGAGATGTTCTGAAGGGAGGTAAACTGTCCCAGAAACCTGACCTCTCCCCATCCTCCCTTCCTCCCCCCCTCCAGAGGCCTCACAGACTCAGATGTTTTACACAGCCTATGAAATGTTTGAAGGACACGGGAAGCGTAAGTCCGCATGGGCATGGTTTCCTCTCTACGAAGACTCCCTTCCTCTTCCTCTCTCTGGGTCCTGCATGCTTCTTCTCCCTCAGCGTGGAAGTGGGTAGCGCCATGCACAAACAACGTCTGCAGGAAACTCCTCAAAAAACAGCAAGTCTGACGCTCTTTGTGGGCAAACATCTTCAGGAAGATTTGCTCTCAGGGATTCTGTTTCCTGGGGATGTTGTTTTGTTCATGAGCGTTACCGGCTCCTGGTCTGCTGGTCTGCTCCATCACTGCAGGGAAAAGATCCCCTCAGGGCAACTCCTCATGAATGTTGAGTTTAGATCCCATCAAAGCTCAGTCAGTGTTGTGCTGTCAATACGCGGGATAATGGAAGAGGATGTCCCTTTAAATACAAATGAATTATTACACATTCATTCTGTGAGGAATAAAACCTTGGATTACTCCATTCGGCGAATTGGTTTCACCCACTATGCTGAATTATGTTGTCCTTAGTTATTGCATTATTAATCACTAGAAATGTCCTCATAATGTCTCCACATTCAGAGACAAGAGATGTCCCTCCTTCCTCTTCTTCTTCCTCTTCTTCTGTCCTGTGAACAGCTGTTATCTGGGCTTCAAACATCATACTGTGCCTAACACATCCCATCTCACCCTAGTATCCTCAGACCTGATCCTGGACTAGCTTCAGTGTGTCGAACAGATGGAATTTAACTTTGAATTACTCAAATAAGTTTATCCCAATCAAGCAGTTAAGGATCAGATATGTTTGATATGTGATACTGCTGAGAAGATAACCCCACCTCTTATTCTGGCGACCAGTGGATCAGAGTTGGGACGATCGTTGCCCATTATTTGTAACTTTTCCTCAAGCTCCACATATGTGATTTAAGTGAAAACTACTGGATGGATGATGTTGAAAATGGGTACACACACTTGTGTCCCCTTCAGGATGGTTTATAAAAGCTTTGGCGATCCTTCCCATTTTTATTTGGCGCCACCAATCCGGTCCAAATGTTATTAGTTTATGAATATATACCAACAAAACGTGACGCATTCTCAACAGCCTCCACTGTACTCCCATGTCTTAATGTTAACGCCCCAATTCAGTTAGCTGAATGTCTCTGGTGGATCAGACCCTTCAGCTCTTTCAGTTTTTAGTCAGAGACCCCCCCCGCCCAGGCAGCCGCCGTAGACAGAGTTTCATATTTCCATTTCACCACCCCCTCGCCAGTCTCTATCATCACGCTTCATTCTTCCACGAGCCTCCAGGAGGAGCACTTCTCCGGTTTGATGTTTTTATGACCGCTGTTTGTATTCCTGTAGCTGCAGAGGGTGCCCTGCCGGTGGCCAGCGTCTCCCCGACCGTCCTGAACGTGGTGCAGGGTCAGCGGGCAGAGTTTCTCTGCACCGTGACCGGAAACCCCGCCGCAGCCATCGAATGGATCGGTACGAGTATTTTCTGTTCACTCACTTCCTGTTCCCTGGTCTGGAGGTCAATGGTTTCCTGAATGAGTTTTTGGTTGTTAGCCTGATTTAAGTTTGGTGGTTGAATCAAGCTACCACATTAAATAAATATAAATTCCCATTGGACCAGAGAGATGCTGCCTTCAGGGACCCACACAGAAATACCACACCCTTTCTTTAAAGCAGCAGGTCTAACCCCTTTGTCTACCTGTGTGTTGTTGCAGGGGGTCCGGGGAACAGGATGAGCCCCCGGGCTGTGGTGCGAGGAGGCGTCCTGAGCTTCAGTGCCGTGGACCCCGCTGATGAGGGGGAGTACACCTGCAAGGCCCTGAACACCCACGGGGAAAACACAGTGCGGGTCTCCCTGTTTGTGCAAAGTAAGACAGGTGCAGACTGCATCACACAGACACCTGTTTAATGGGCATTGTGGGGACCACCTTGCTAAATGCCCAGTCCCCACAATGTAACCAATGGGTTAGGGTTAGGGTTAGGGTTATGACTTAACAAAGGAGGGACAGGTAGGCTGGCAGGGTGCCTGAAATGTGTTAAAATGCAAAACATTCTGACTTTTTTCGGGTAATTAAGTCATTATGAGTCCTTACAAAATCCTAAGACTCTGAAACGATGCGTTGTTTGTTTCTTGAATGGAAAAGATTGGTCCTGAAGTGTTTGAATTCAGAAGGCGTGGTGTGCTGTTCAAAAGAAGGACTTCTGCCATCGGAAAAGTCAGAGTGTAGGAAAAGTGATGTGTGTTTCCACCCTGTGATTCGTATCCGTTTTAAGATGTAATGGGTTCTTCCTCTGCCCAGGTTACACCCTTTACCCAGTTTAATGAAATGGGACAGTAGTTCGTCAGGAAGCTGTGGGCTGGTGTGTTTTTAATGGTGATATTTTATTTCAGCAAGGCATTCTTTGTTTTCACCCAGTTTTTTTTTTTGCTTTGTTTGAATTTCTTTGTGTTTTCGATGTTTTTCCGTTTGTTGATGTGAATAATTGTTTCTGTTTCAGAGTCCAACCCCGGCGGCCTCGGCACGCAGCCGCAGGTTCAGGTCAGTCCTCAGAACATCGAAGCCCACGAAGGAGACAACGTCCGCCTGTACTGCCGGGCGACAGGATCCCCCACCCCGAAGCTCACCTGGCTGAAGAACGGGGGTCAGATCCCCTCCACAGGTGAGACCCCCCCCCCCCAGCAGCACTTTAACTTTAACGCATTCACATTTTGCCGTGACATTAATCTGATCTCCTCTTAAAGGTTCGTGCGATGCCGATGGAATTCAACATTGTTTTTAACTGTTGTTCCGCATTCTGACATTTGCTCTTTATTTTTCTGTTTGTCTCCTCCCCCATGGTTTTTTGTTTTTGATCCCTCCCCCCGTTGTGACGTTTGCTCAGGCCATTCCCTCTCTCGGTTTCCATCAGTTTAAAAGCAACAGTCTCGATGTGTTACAGAGACGTATTGAGGAGCTGCAGGTCTGTCCATCTGTCCGTCTGTCCGTCCTCATCCTCGTCTTTACTCACCTCGTCCTCACGCTTTCACTAATGCATGTCATCTGTAAACTGATCATTAGCTGCTCACCCAGTCCGTCAAGATGCAAATACATGGAGTCAGCCGGCTGGTCGACTCGTCAGGATGCTTTCACAAGTCCCTCTGGTCTGGGTCACGGTCAGATTTACACTTTTGGTTTGGTCCCTTAAATCTGGTGTGATTTCACAGAGCTCGAATTAACGGCATAAAATAAGTGAACAAATGAGCTTTGTTATCTCGAGCGCACTTCTGTCCACTGACTGATGCACATTGGTATATTCTTCAGTTTAATTCCAATTACTTTACATACCTTCCCATTTCTGTGGACAATATTATGCTTGATCTGCAAATTCAGGCCTCTCCAACTCTGCTACCTGATCCCGTGACAGTCAACAGAAAGGTCGCACGTATTTTCAACTACAGTAAAATAACAGAGGGAGAAATCTAGTACAGTGACATCACTATGGAGCCCTCGCTCTCCTATTGGCTAGCGCTCCAACACATGGTACGTGATAGACTAAGGGGCGGGACATGAGGACTGGTTCTCTGAATGCAGTCTGGCTCCTGGTTTGGGGTTAGGGTTAACACCAGATTTAACCGGACCAGGCGCTGTCTTGTGGTGCACCCTGGCTGTATTTGCATCCTGTTTTTTTGTTGCGTTTATTAATAATTGTTCCATAGTCTCTTGTTTTGTCCTGTCCACATCCCCCCCTCCCCCCTCATCCTCCCCCCTGTATTGAGTAAACAGCAGGTCCTGGAGGTATTCAGACATACTTCTCTCTACGAGCCCGGTGTGTTGTGTTAGTGTTCTAGGCCTGAGTCCATGGCCGGGTTTTGGGTCCGGTTAGTTCTGCCTCACAGAGTCCTCCCCCCGCCCCAGCCTTTCCCAGGGCCAGGGCTCTGCAGAGCGGCCAGGCAGAAACTGTGTGAGCTCTGCAGACGCTTTGCTTTGAGAAGCTGCAGACACACTGAGCTTCAGCGCTGAGCTTCACGGTCCAGCAGCTTTGTCCCTGAATGCCCCGACCCCCGGATACAGTAATCCCCCCCCCCCACCTCCCTCCCGCCAACGAGGTGTTACCAAACTTTATCAAAGCTCATATTCAGGCCTGCGGAGCCTCTGACGGCCGTGAGGAACAACCAAAGTGCTGAGGAGGTATTCAGACAGGCGTCAGAATACACGGAAAGTACCCAAAGTACAAGTACAAGTATCAGAATCAGAAATACTTTATTATTCCCAAAGTGGGAATTATTTTCGTTACCGCACAAAATACAATATCAAGCATAGCAAAATATTGGAAATAAAAATAAGAAATGTACAGATAGTAAAAGTGCAATGAAATGGAATATTAATGTAAAGAGAGGCTATGGAGCAGTGAGCTGTCAGCAGCCAGAGGGGAATTATTGTACAGAGTTATTGCAGAGGGCAGGAATGCATCACAGTATGCATTCTTGGTATCAGCATATAAAAGGTCCAGAGTGTTGTTGCCTCTGGGGGGCATTTCACATCCTGAGTGAGTGTAGGTAGAGTTCTGTCCAGTTTAGCCTGGTTACAGTCCCCAGTGAAGGGGATGAGAGCATTTGGGTGTAGTGTTTGGAGTTTGGCCACAGTGGAGTGGATGACATCACCAGCCACCTCCGCATCAGCTGATGGAGTAATGTAAACAACAACAACAACAACAGCGCAGTGAAACAACGGGGCAGGTAGTGAGGACGCAATCCACCAGCTCACAGCTCAATGTCCGGGCTACAGAAACGCTCCTTCACGGTAACATGTCCGGGATTACACCATCGTTCATTCTCATTCAGAGCATCCTCACCAGTGCCAGTGATCTCACGTTCCCCATTACTATCGCCGGCACGGAAGGCTCGTACCTCCTCTTCTTCTTCATCTTCAGCATGACTCCAGCTCTGCAGCCTCGCTGGTGTCTCCGTAGCTCCTCCGGGATGTCATGCCAGTCTCCGGGCAGCAGCACGGGTCTGCAGAGCGTGATCAGCTGGGCGAGGGTGAAAACAATGCCATCAGTCCTTTGAGCGTGGCTCTCTGTAACAAAAAGTGCCGAAAGTAACAGAAAGGTGACCAGAGAGTGTTCGAAACAGAACATGGCCATGGCTGTCCAAAGCCTAAATAAATATGTGAAGAAAAAAAGCAAATAAAAGAATAAAGTCAAAGAAAAAGTCAATATATGAATAAGCACAGGGAGCTGCTGCAACAGGCTGCAGCTCCAATTTGCGAAGTATTGGTGTCACAAAATACATTTGAAGCACCTGAATTAAAAGTAAAAGTAGTCCTTGGTTAGCATCGGATTTGTACTTAGTGAAGGACTTGAGTAAATGTACCACTTCTGGTTTTTAGGGCCCTGGTTTGTCAGATTTCCCAGTCAATAACTCCATTTGAAAAGCTTCTGGAGTCCCCTCTGTGTCCGGTCCGTGTCACTAACTCTTCATGTGTCAGAGAGCAGCCCTGATGTGTTAACGCTGATGGTTGTAGAACTGTTGCCGCTCTCTGTGCAGCTTCCTGAAGAAGCTTAGTCTCAACCATAGTTTCCCGCTCAGAGCCTGAACTGTAACTGTGAGTCCTAAAGATCCCGCTGTAGTGCTTCTGTGTCGCTGTAGCTAGAAACGTCTCAATGTCTTATCTGTGTTCAGAAAGGTAAGTCCTGTTCTGTCCTCACTGTGTCCGTCATGGTGTTCATAGAGGGGCGCAGGGTCTGTTGGTCCCTGAAGGCAGCATCTCCCTGGTCCAATGAGATTTCTCAATGAAGTCATGTGACCATGCTGTAGTTCCTTTATAGCCCTACGGAACCACAGCACGGTCACATGACTTCACGTCACCACTGCTAAGCTAAAGGAGGCTAATGTTGGGCTATAAAGGAACTACAGCACGGTCACATGACTTCACGTCACCACTGCTAAGCTAAAGGAGGCTAATGTTGGGCTATAAAGGAACTACAGCACGGTCACATGACTTCACGTCACGACCGCTAAGCTAAAGGAGGCTAATGTTGGGCTATAAAGGAACTACAGCACGGTCACATGACTTCACGTCACCACCGCTAAGCTAAAGGAGGCTAACGTTGGGCTATAAAGGAACTACAGCACGGTCACATGACTTCACGTTACCACCGCTAAGCTAAAGGAGGCTAATGTTGGGCTATAGAGGAACTACAGCACGGTCACATGACTTCACGTCTCCACCGCTAAGCTAAAGGAGGCTAATTTTGGGCTATAAAGGAACTACAGCACGGTCACATGACTTCACGTCACCACCGCTAAGCTAAAGGAGGCTAATGTTGGGCTATAAAGGAACTACAGCACGGTCACATGACTTCACCTCACCACCGCTAAGCTAAAGGAGGCTAATGTTGGGCTATAAAGGAACTACAGCACGGTCACATGACTTCACAGACATGTTTTATGTCATAGAATAAAAGTCTCTTCTTTTGTGCTAACCACAGACCTTATTTCAACAACCAAAAACACATCCAGGAAACCATTGACCTCCAGACCAGGGACAGGAAGTGATAAAGGCTGACTCAGGGTTCAGGACTCATTCCTGCACCTCTCTATGAAATGATATTTGATATCTCACAGATGTTTGTCTGATCTGGTCTCTTCTGGTTTTAGTCTCGTATGGACCGCACAGACATCGGCACTCTGTTCATCCCCAACATCCAGAGGTCGGACTCTGGGACCTACATGTGTGTCGGCAGCAACAGTGTGGGCTCCAACAGCTCCCCCATCAAGGTGTCCGTGCTCAAAGGTCAGAGGTCAAAGCAGTTCAACAGAAACAGCCAAACCCAAAGTCATAATCGTGTGATTTTTACCAAGAATACTTTTAATCAAAAAGTCAAAGCTTTATTTATATTTACATTTAAATGATTTTTACATTTGTTATTGTTTCAATTACTTGATGTTTTATTGTTGCACAACTTTAACAGTTACAGAAATGATCAGACTGATTTAATTTTCAGAATTATTGATTTGTAATTTGGATTTTGCAACCGTTTGTCCATTTAGGACAAAAATGAATAGAATTACATTAAACTGAAAATAAAATTGAAGTTAAATTAAATCTCGTTATTTTATGAAAATAAATGCATTAGTTAATAAATATCAATACAAATATAAATGCTGAGCTCAAGATTAAATGGACAGCATAATTCAGTTAACATGTCATACACCTTTAAAAGAATCAATATACACACCTGGAAAATAGTCACAACAATATTTCTATTTATATCACAGCGAGCTTAAATGTTACAACACATGCAAAACGTGTGTGTGTGTGTGTGTGTGTGTGTGTGTGTGTGTGTGTGTGTGTGTGTGTGTGTGTGTGTGTGTGTGTGTGTGTGTGTGTGTGTGTGTGTGTGTGTGAGCAGCGGACCACGTCTCCTCGGCGGTCACCATCCAGCCGTCCATCGCTGACGTTCAGGAGGGTCAGAGTCTGGAGCTCAACTGCTTCGCTCCCGGGAACCCCCCCCCTCAGGTCACCTGGAGCAAAGCCAGCGGACGCCTCTCCTCCAACCACCAGGTAGCACACACAGACACACACACACACACACACACACAGACACACACACACACACACATTATTGAATCCCCTGTCAGTGTGTGTGAGTGGTTGAAGGTGTCTCCCCCCCTGCTGCAGGTGCTGGGGAGTCAGCTGAGGATCCT
Source organism: Eleginops maclovinus (assembly GCF_036324505.1). Classification (NCBI taxonomy): domain Eukaryota; kingdom Metazoa; phylum Chordata; class Actinopteri; order Perciformes; family Eleginopidae; genus Eleginops; species Eleginops maclovinus. The sequence continues at coordinate 28,137,736 of NC_086349.1, read as the reverse complement.
GGCGGCCTCTCCGGAGGACTCGGGGGAATACGTGTGCCGAGTTCAAGGACACTCTGGAAACTCTAACTTCCAGCAGGCGTCCGTCTCCGTGTCCGTCACCTCGTCCTCCTCCCGTGAGTCAGAGCTGCACCAACGGAATAGTTTATATGATGTAAAGCATTATGATGTTCTCTGCTGTGGAGAAGCTGCAGTGTTTACTGGGCACAGCATGTTTACCAGTTGAACCAGTGCAATATTCAGATTGAGACCAAAGATACAAACTGTCCCCAGACTGGAGCTGCTCTCCCCTGTGCTGCCTCTTTGACTGGACTCTCATTTTCTCACTGAGGAGTTTACAGTTGATGTCAGAGTGTGTGTCAGTCAGAAACACATCACACACACACACACACACACACACACACACACACACACACACACACACACACACACACACACACACACACACACACACACTCTGCATCACTCCATGAACTCAATGAGCAGTGTGACTCACTCTGACACACTTCCTCTCCGTGACCTCACCTCTGTTTCCTGGAGCCTTCAGCTCTTCTCTGCTGCCAGGTCAATATGAAGCTGCAGGGAGATATATCTCACGGTGAACGTGAAGCTGAAGGATTTCACTTTTACAGCACACTGACGATGTAAGGGTTAGCCAATCAGCCGTCAGGAAAGCAAGTGTATTTCAGTATTTCAACACAAGGCTTTAGAAAACATTCAAAGTATTTGGATATTTCATTGGTAGCTCTGAGAGTGTGTGTGGCTCGTTGTGTGACGTGTGTTGTTGACGTTGTGTTTGTGCTGCAGGTCTGCAGAGTCCTATCATCGCCATCGAGCCGCACAGTGCCGCCGTCCGGGTCGGGGAGTCGGCCAGCTTCAGGTGCAGAATTTACACCGGAGCTCAGCCCATCAGACTGGAGTGGAAGCTAGCCAACAACCAGCCTCTGCCCGGTAACACACACACACACACACACACACACACACACACACACACACACACTCTGATTATCCATGAGCAGTTGCAGCTCCCTGGCCCCTCCCCTCTCACTTCCTTTAATGAGTCCTTTTAACCACAGAGGAACTGTTGTAACTGCGTTGAAGTGTTTGGATTGAATTTAAAGGTGCCACAGAGGGTGCCTGGGGGGGGGTCATTTGTCTCTCTTGATGATATGTACTGTTTATGTTCTTTCTAAAGAAGTATAACACTAATCCTAATCTCGATGTTTCCTGCAGATAATGTGGAGGTGAGTCCGGACGGAGTCGTGATGACCATCTCTAGAGCCCGCCCTCTGAATCACGGGGCGTACCGTTGCGTCGCCAGCAACCCATTCGGCATCACACAAACCATCGTGTCCCTGATCGTCAAAGGTGAGCAACACACACACACACACACACACACACACACACACACACACACACACACACACACACACACACACACACAATGCCTCCCCCTGGTGTCTGATGGGTGTCTCTCTGTGCCTCAGAGTCTCCTGTGGCCACTGTCACACCGGTGGGGCCCCTGCGCATCAGGGTGGGAGACCCCGTTAACCTGGAGTGCCAGGCGGCCGGAGAGCCCCACCCCTCGGTGTCCTGGCACCGGCTGGACCGGAACCGCAAGACCATGCTGAGCAGCCCCCTCCCCATGGAGGGTAACGCCGTCATGCAGGTACGGAGACCTCCGATCTGACAGCACAGAGCACTCTTCTCTGCTCAACACGGCTCCTTCAGGTTATGGGACAGGAACCCTGCAGCATCCAATCCAGGAGTTCATATCACCTCTGTGTTAGCACGACGTCATGCCTCCATCTAAAACCTGTAGTGACACATGTTTGAATGTTACAGTCAATCTCTGCTGAAAGCCGTTTCGTCCAGAAGAGATCTGTAATGTTCATCTTGACTTCATACTTCCCTGTTTCTATGATGACATGCTTTCTCTCCAGAAATGTGTTTCCATTCTCAACTTGTTTCCTGAATTTGTTTCAATTTTTTAAAGAAACTTCACACATTTTTCCTGAAATGTTCACCTTCCCTTGAACCGTTAAGCTTTCTTTCTTTAGTATTTTAATCTTTGTCTGAATAATAGAACGTTGTGTCTGGAGAAACCCTAACCTCTGAACATGCGTGTATTTTTTCACCCCCCCCTGCAGATCCTGGCGGCGCGCCCTGAAGACAGCGGAACGTACGTCTGCACGGCTCGTAGTAACGAGGGCAGCTCGGAGACTCGGGTGGAGGTGGTGGTGGAGGGAAGCCCTCAGGAGCCCTCGGCCCCCCGGGCCTCCATCCCCGAGCCCCTGATGGTGGTGGTGGAGGGGCAGACGGCCACGATGCGCTGCGAGGCCCACGGTGAGGAGGACTATATATATTATAGCTCTTCTTTCTGCCTTTATTCATATTTATTCTTTATTATTGTAAATAACAGCTGGTTTTCTGGCAGGACTCTACCTACTTATAAAGTGGAGCAATAGAAGTCTGAAGAGTTTAAACTCAGCAACATTTGACCGACACTGAGGCTAGGCTGCTCCATCACGAACTCCAGATTAAATCCCGATGCACCAAACTTTAGTTTTTACTCTGAATCAGATTTACTTTAATTCTGTTGCACTAAAGTCCGGATCAAAGATGGGTCCAGTATAAACTGTGTTGCGCCCATGTGTAGCACGAGATGGAGCGATGGGGCACTGGGTATTTAGCTGACCTCACCGGCACATGTGTGGGATTGGGGACTGGGAGGAGCCTCAGTTTTTGGACCGTGTAGCCGTGCACACGCTTTTTGTCTTTGGGAACACAATGGTATTGAAAGCTATAAACTTCCTGGGGAATGGAGATTAGTTAGTTTAGCAGAGTAGCCAGTCCCTCAGTGATATTGAGTGGCAACACATTGTAAACATGCCTCTCTGTCACAAAATGTGTAAAGCTCATAAAGCTAGTGAAATAATGAAGAGCAGCTGAGGGTTACGGCCGTTCTGCACATTTATAGCTTACTGAATAAATTCCAAAAGCATGCTCCTTATTTATTGTATTTGGAAAGTCAAGCATCTTCATTATAATAAGAACAAGGTGTCTTCAGGGTCTAGACCAGGAGCTGGATCCAGACAGAACATCTATCCTAACAGTGCAGCTGGAGTTTGACCTCGGTGAAATCATGGCTTATCCTGGAGTTTATATTTAGTGTTTCTGCATTTTCCTCCCAGGTGTCCCATCCCCGACCATCAGCTGGTCCAAGCTGCGCTCCCCCCTCCCCTGGAGACACTCTGTGGTGGGGGGCAGTCTGGTTCTCCCCTCTGTGGGACGCCAGGACTCTGGAGAGTATATCTGCAGCGCCACCAACAGCATGGGGACGACCGAGGTCACCGTCACTCTGGACGTAGAGAGTGAGTCTCATTGTGTCGCTGATTTAAATCTGTCTTTAAAAAATGTAATCTGTCATAATCTAATTTTCCAAATGCATCTTGCATTAGCGTCTACCCAACCTGGATAGTCGAGACTGAAACCAGTACCAGGCATGCTGGTTTTGTACAGGAAGTGTCTCAAATTGAGCACGGTCATTCATACGTGTTTTTAAATGTTTGGTTTTTTAAGTTGACTTTCCTTAAACCCGGACTATTTTTAAATAAAGCACTTTATCTTTTTCTGAATGTTGCTTCACATTTCCATATATTATTATTCTCCACTAACCCACGGCTCCTCTCTCCCTGCAGCCCCCCCCTACGCCACCTCCATGCCCGATGACGTGTCTGTGCGGGTGGGGGAAGTGATCCGGCTGCAGTGCCTGGCTCACGGAACCCCCCCCCTCATCTACACCTGGACCAAGCTGGACGGAGACCTGCCCCCCAGAGCTCAGGTCAGCGGGGGAGACCTGCAGATCAACCTGGCCACCGCCGAGGATGCTGGGAGTTATAAGTGTGTGGCCAGCAACAAGGTGGCCGCCAGCGAGGTGATCGCTCGAGTCACTGTGAGATGTGAGTCCGCTGGAGAGCAGGGAAACTGGAGGGATACAAGTTTTAATAAAGTCCTGTTCAATGAGAAGACTGCATCCATCTGTTTGTGGAACAGCAAATGTATGCCACTAAGACTTAAATCCCTCCCCCTGCAGCCCCTCTGGCGGTGAAGGTCTCCCCCCAGGTGGAGGTGAAGGCTCAGGGCAGCGCGGTGGAGTTCACATGTTCTGCAGCTGGGGGGCTGGAGACTAAGGTGGAGTGGCTCAAGGAGGGAGGAGCTCTGCCCCCCAACCACCACATCAAGGACGGCGTGCTCAGGTGACGCATCATAGAACATTGAAAGGTAGTATCTTGGGTCCATCTTGTTTCCTGTGTCTGAATGCCTGTCTCTCTGCAGGATTGAGAACCTGGAGCAGAGCAATGAAGGCGTTTATATCTGCAGAGCCAGCAGTGCGTACGGACAGGCTCAGGACACCGCCAGACTCACCATCCAAGGTCTGATCCCTTCAATCTGATCCCTTCACTATGTTCCCTTCAGAGTGATCCCTTCAATCTGATCCTTTCCCTCTGATCCATTCACTCTGTTCCCTTCACTCTGATCCCTTCACTCTGTTCCCTTCACTCTGTTCCCTTCACTCTGATCCCTTCACTCTGTTCCCTTCAGAGTGATCCTTCAATCTGATCCTTTCCCTCTGATCCATTCACTTTGATCCCTTGAGTCTGATCCCTTCACTTTGCTCCCTTGAGTCTGATCCCTTCACTCTGATCCCTTCACTTTGATCCCTTGAGTCTGATCCCTTCACCCTGTTCCCTTGAGTCTGATCCCTTCACCCTGTTCCCTTCCCTAATTGTATCTAACTCTCGTCCTCCTCCACAGCCCTGCCGAAGGTGATGATAAACGTTCGTACGTCGGTGCAGACGGTGATGATCGGTAACTCGGTGGAGTTTGAGTGCCAGGCGGTGGGCGACCCGGAGCCCACGGTGAAGTGGAGTAAAGTGGGGGGGTCGCTGCCCTCCCACATCATGGTGAAGGGCGGCATGCTGAGGATTGACCAGGTCACGGAGGCCGACGCCGGCCAGTACCGCTGCACCGCCACCAACAACGTGGGCTCCGTGCAGAGCCAGGTGGTGCTCAACGTCCAGTGTGAGTGCTCAGAGAATCTGGATGTGTGTAGAAATGACCTTCAATTTTCTTCTTGAATACTCACAGAACTCCCTGGAAAAGAAGACTCAGAAAGGATTAAAGACATGTGTTGCATGGAGCAGATAAATGTGACCTCATTATTCTGTGAGTTTGATCTGCACACACCACTGCCCCAGCCGTCTCCCCTCATGGATCTCCCCCTGTGTTCCTCAGCTCTCCCTCAGATTGCATCGCTGCCTGAAACTAAAGAGGTGACAGTCGGCTCGGACGCTGTGCTTCCCTGCGTGGCATCCGGATACCCTGTACCGCAGATCAAATGGTCCAAGGTGAACCAGACACCTCTGACAGTGTTAGCATCGTTAGGAACTGTTTTAATCAAACAGGAGTATGTGACTGCAGCTCTTCTTTAAACATAATGAATCATGCTGTGTATTTCTGTCTGCAGGTGGAAGGAGAGCTTCCTCCCAAGTGTTTCCAGGATGTCAACGTCCTGACGGTTCCTCGGGTCACCCCCGAGGATTCTGGGACATACGTGTGCACCGCCTCCAACAAGCAGGGGAAGGTGGAGGCCTTTACTTCGCTGCAGGTCCACGGTCAGTCTGCAGGGCGGAAAGAGGGTTGCAGCACGAGTGTATCGGCGATATCAAAGAAATAAAACATCAAAATGGAGCTCAATAATTAAACTGCCGCTGAGGAACCAGTTAGAGAATCTCAGGCAGGAACTCTATTGTTAAGTCATAGTCCTGAGAAAAAATAAAGTCCTGAGAAAAAATAAAGTCCTGAGAAAAAAGTCTTTCTCTCTTAGTTCTGAAAAAAATCTAAAATTGGGGATTTTCTTTCTGGGAAATAATACAATTTTGCAGTAAAAGTGAAAATTCTGAGAGAAAAGTGAGAATTATAATTATTAGAAAAAAATTGAATTCAGAGAAAAAGTGAAAATTCTACAAAAAAGAGTCTAATTATTACCGTATCGCAGCTCTGACATCATGTGCTGGTTCTTCCTTCAGAGAGAGTGATGCCATACTTTGCCCAGGAGCCGCTGTCCTACCTGACCCTGCCCACCATCAAGAACGCCTACCGGGCCTTCAGCATCCGGATCTCCTTCAGGCCCGATAACGGAGACGGTAAGGAGTCCTGCGCGGTTTTAAATCCTGCAGCGTTGATGTTTTCTGTACTGTGTATCTCATGTTTCCTCATGTGTAAATTCTCTGTCACGTCTTCTGTCCCCCCCCCTCCTCTCGTGGTGGGAAGGTCTCATATTGTACGCTGGTGAGTCTCAGCCTGATACAGTCTCTCTCTCCGTGCATCAGGCTGTGAAAGAGTGGAGACATGATGCATGGCATTTTGTTTTCAGTCCTCATCACAAAAGCATCAGCTTGATGAAGCTCGTTACAGATGGAATCCCAGGCTGCAGCTTCCACACCACTGCTGTTCAACGCACGGCTGCACACAGTTCTACAGAAGTCTGAAAGGCAAATGAGAAGGACAAGTCTGGTGTTCTGATCCAGCTCTGTCCTGTGTTTGTGACTCAAAACATGTTAAGTGTTTGTGGTTGTAATGTTCGGTCTGGCCTCCAGAGGGCAGTGTCCTGTCTTCTTAATTATAGAAACTCTTATATTTTCTTCCAGTTTAAAACATGACAGTAATTTAAGATAAAACACAATAAACAGGTATTGTGTTGAGAGTGTGTGAAGACACAGCACTGTACGCAATATACAAACAATATATAAACAACAACAACAACAACCCAGACAACAACAGAGAGCGACACAGTGTTGGTGCATTGAAGCTCTGCTGAGGGAAGATGACTAAGGCAAAGGTTCATTATAAGCTGTCATGATATGCTTGTTGTTATTTTCAGCTTAGACTAACAACAAAAACAACAACATGTACATCTGTTTACCTTTTCCTCAGATGGAAAACAACTTTTTCTATTTACCTGTTTCCAGTCGTAAACACAGAAGAGGTTTGGATCAGACTGAGACATGACTCAGCAGGGTGGTTTGCTCTCTTGCCTTTCAGGACTTCTGTACGTTTTTGATGTGATTGATCTTTTATTCAGAACTCTCTGCTGATGTGAGACAGAGAGTCACAGCCGTTAAATTGTCTTTGCACAGAATACAGTTTGACATGAGGTGCAGGATCTGTGGGAGGAGGAAGACACTTCTAGAAACCCTGGTGGTTGAACTGATTGTGTGTGTCAGCTCATCAGGGAACACACACATTAAATACAGAAGCTCCTTTGATGTGTAACTGTGTAAACCACACTGACTGTTGTGTTGCACAGTTATGCATTCAGCTCTCACAGCATACAGAGATCCTATAGCGGAGTGCAGAGGGCATGTTCCTGCTCTGAGGCGTGTCTGAAGCATGTTCCTGCATGTGCAGACAGAACCAGGTGCTGCAGCTCAGGGACAGATCTGATGCAGGTTCATCACAGCCTGGCTTTGGTTGGCTCTAAAGCTGCCGCACCACCGCATGCTGCTTCTCCTACAGCTGCAACCAGTATCCATCCCAACATGCCCCAAAACTGGTCTGGAATCTCCAACTCTGCAAGTGGGATCAGACGTTCTTCTCAGGAGTGCAGCAGGAGAGCAGATCCCACTTGTTCAAAGACTATCTGTAGACGGACCGGCCTGTTGAGATGGGTATTGTTGCAGAGCATGCATTATCAGGTCCTTGTTGTGACTCCTGCTGTGCGTCTGCTGCAGGGATGATCCTCTATAACGGCCAGAAGAGGAGCACCGGAGCGGACTTCATCTCTCTGGGACTGGTGGGGGGACGGCTGGAGTTCAGGTCAGAGAGGACTGAGAAATATCTCCTGATGCTCTGAAGCACAGCCGCAGTATTAATCACGCTTCATGATGTTTGTCTGCACAAAAGCATGTTGATGTTGTTGTTGTCGTCTTAGGTTTGACGTTGGCTCGGGCATGGCTACCATCAGAGACCCCTTACCCGTTAAACTGGGGGAGTTCCACACGGTGGAACTGCAGAGGAACAACACGCTGGGGTCTATCCGGGTGGACGGGGGGGAGCCCATCACCGGGAAGTCACAGGTACGCACACCTGGTGTCTTCACCCACACAGCACTGAGTCACCCTGCTGCTGCACATTATGGGATACAGAGCAGGGTCGAGACGTTGAAGCCCCTCTCCAGTCTCAGTGATGATGTCATCACACACACACACCTCCATTAGAACCTCTGAAACGCTCAAAAACCAAACTGGGATTCTAGGAGAACCGTTCCATCTTTCTAAAAACCTTTCATTCCAACAGAGCTGAGAGTCTGGAGAGGGTCAAACCTTTAATCAGTTCTTGGGATCAGCCTGAAAACCTCTGGCTGAATCTGTAAGAAGGTCCCAGCACTCTGTTCCAGATCCTTCTGCTCACTCTGAGTGTCAGCTGAAGAAGAATGACATGCATGCAGGATCAGTGTGCAGCTCGACCAATCACACACACTTCTGTAATGTGTGTGTTTTCTGTCCTCAGGGGAAGTTCCAGGGTCTGGATCTGAATGAGGAGCTGCACGTGGGGGGGTACCCCAACTACACCAGCCTGGCCAAGACCGCCGGCATCAAAAGCGGCTTCGTGGGTACGAGCTGCCGGAGGGCGGGACGTGTTGAAGAGAGAGTGGTAGCGCGTGCTTGATGTGTGCTGCTGTGTGTCTGCAGGCTGCGTCCGGCAGCTGCTGATCCAGGGGGACGAGGTCATCTTCAAGGACCTGCAGCGCAGCTCCACCGGGGTCTCCAACTGCCCCACCTGCAAGGACCAGCCCTGCCAGGTGCGCTCCACTCACACACACCTGCTGTGTCACATGATGCATGATAATAACATGTCCCCCCCCCCCAGAACGAGGGTCGCTGTGAGGACTCAGAGGCCAGCCTGTATCAGTGCAGTTGCCCCCGAGGGTTCACCGGGAGCAACTGCCAGCACCACTCCTCCCTGCACTGCCATGCAGGTACACACACACACACACAACACGGTAGAAATTGAAGTCTGAAGCGTTCAGTAGTTTTGATTAATGTTCATTTGTGTGTGCCCCCCCCCCCAGAGGCCTGCGGTCCCGACGCCACCTGCATCAACCGTCAGAACGGGCTCGGGTTCGACTGCCGCTGCCACCTGGGGAAGTCTGGAGAGAGGTGCATGCAGGTAAGAGGGGAGAGGGTCTCTGGAGCCCGGTCTGACTATGAGTGTTTCCCTTCACTGAGAATGCCCCCCCCCCCCTCTGCAGGCGAGCTGGTGACGACGCCCCTGTTTGACGGCGACGCCTCGTACATCGCCTACCCTCCCCTCACCATCGTGCACGACGACCTGCGGGTGGAGCTTGAGTTCAAGCCGATGCGCGCCAACGGCCTGATGTTCTTCTGCGGGGGGAGGAAGATGAAGGTGGAGGACTTCGTCTCCGTGTCCATGGTGGACGGACACGTGGAGTTCAGATATGAGCTGGGGACAGGTAGGACTCTATCCACTCAGAACCACTACAGTCTCCTCATCAGGAGAAATATTTAAATAGAAGGGACGGGCATGACGTGGAGAATGAGGCAGCAGGGTGACACGGTAAGGACTCGCTGGTCACTGATCACTCCTCCGTTACATAGCAGAGCATTTCTTCATGCTGTACTTATCCTGTGTGGTTGTGTGTCACTACGAACAGTTCTTAATAAGTTATGCAGAAAATATTTTAGAATTCCTCCTGCTTCTACACCTGAACCCTCTCTCTTAATTTCTCTCATGCAGGGAATTAATAAATAAATAAGCAGTGGAGAAGGAGGTCAAAATATTCCAAATCTAAAGGACCCGGTTTCACTGAAGTCTTGTTTCAATTTGAATGAAATTCTTCTCGAAGAGTTGACATGTTCAGATATAAACCAGTAGCATGTAGTGGTATCATGATGAGGGAATGGTTCCAGTACACGGCCTCTACCTTAAATGCTCTGTGTTTACGTTCAGTATTCTGTATATTTTATAATATTTAGATACTATATTAAATCCCCCCCCCCCCAGGCCAGGCGGTTCTGCGCAGTGCCGACCCCGTGTCTCTGGGCCAGTGGCACCGGGTGGTTGCCGAGCGGATCAAGAGGGCGGGGGTCTTGCAGGTGGACCGGGGGCCAATGGAGAGGAAGACGTCTCCAGGGAAAGCCCAGGGCCTCAACATCCACACACACATGTTCCTGGGGGGGGTCCCCACCACCGACATCCTGCCCAAACCCGCCAACATCAGCCACATGTTCCAGGGCTGCATCGGAGAGGTGAGGGGGGGGATATTTAAACTGGTGCTCCAGGGTCTTTATTCCCCCCCCTTGTGTCTCTAACCTAGCTCTGCTGCTCAGGTGTCGATCAACAACAAGAAGGTGGACCTGTCCTACAGCTTCACGGAGAGCCGGGGGGTCTCCGGCTGCGTGGACAGCAGCCCCTGTGACCGCAGACCCTGCCTCAACGCGGGGACCTGCATGTCCAGCGCCGAGTACGAGTACCAGTGCCTCTGCAGGGACGGCTTCGATGGTCAGTGACCTGCACTCTGACACCTGCCGGGGTCATTATGACCGGTTCGGTTTCCTGAAGGCGAAGGAGACCGTCTTACCTAAAAACTAAATATTACTGACATCCCCAAAATATAAACTACGCTCATCAGGGAGAGGAAGTACAGCTTGTGTCTGCATCAGGGAATCAGTCAATCAATCAATCAATCAATCAATCAATCAGTCAATCAATCAATCAATCAATCAGTCAATCAATCAGTCAATCAGTCAATCAATCAGTCAATCAGTCAATCAATCAGTCAATCAGTCAATCAATCAATCAGTCAGTCAATCAATCAGTCAATCAATCAATCAATCAGTCAATCAATCAATCAGTCAATCAATCAATCAATCAGTCAATCAGTCAATCAATCAGTCAATCAGTCAATCAATCAGTCAATCAGTCAATCAATCAATCAGTCAATCAGTCAATCAGTCAATCAATCAATCAGTCAATCAGTCAATCAATCAATCAGTCAGTCAATCAATCAGTCAATCAGTCAATCAATCAGTCAATCAATCAATCAGTCAATCAATCAGTCAATCAATCAATCAGTCAATCAATCAGTCAATCAATCAATCAATCAATCAGTCAATCAGTCAATCAATCAATCAGTCAATCAGTCAATCAATCAATCAGTCAGTCAATCAATCAGTCAATCAGTCAATCAATCAGTCAATCAATCAATCAGTCAATCAATCAGTCAATCAATCAATCAGTCAATCAATCAGTCAATCAGTCAATCAATCAATCAGTCAATCAGTCAATCAGTCAATCAATCAGTCAATCAATCAGTCAATCAATCAGTCAATCAATCAGTCAATCAATCAATCAGTCAATCAATCAATCAATCAATTCTGCTCCTCACAAACAACTGGACCGTCAGACGCTCCTTCCTGTGACGCCTGAGATTGCGTGGCGGTTGAAGGAGCATATGGAGCTCTTCGGGGGTGGTTGGATAGAGCGCATCAAAGTGCTCTCGTTAACGGGCAGCTGCAGAACATGGTGCACTGCTGCAGTCACGTCTTTACTTACAGGTCTGAATCACGAGACCCCGATAAGATATAGGAGACATGACTCATCATCAGTACATATAGAATCAGAGAGAGTTCATGTCACCCCACACTTTCCAAAACCCCTAATAACTAAACTACTCCAACCCTAACTAGTTTCTGAATCCATGTCTCAGGGTAGGCTGTGTTGGGTCCTGGACTCTGAGGGTAGTCGGGGCTGGAAAGGCCTTGAATCTGATGCTTTAGAAGGTGTGGAAACCCTGGTTAACAATGAGCATCTCCCATGAATGATCTCCAAACCCTCTGAACTGGCCCTGCCTTTGTTGTGACGTTGATCAGTGAGACCTGACCCCCGTCTCCTCTGCAGGGGAGCGCTGTGAGGTAGTGAAGGAGGCGTGTCAGAACAACCTGCAGTGTCTGCACGGAGGCAGCTGTGAGGACGGACAGTGTGTGTGTGCAGCCGGACACACAGGCCCCAACTGTGAGGAGAGTAAGTACTGAGCAGCTTCACCAACCTGTCATGTGTATTTATATCACAGCCACTATTTGCATGTAAGCAGTATTAAAAAAGGTGGGGATGTTTGCCTTAATACATGCTCTTTGAAACGTGTAGTCAAAGTATAACCTCACGTGCAGAAACAGTTAGCATTCCCATTTCCCTCCTCTGTACTTTATATTATACTTTGCAATGCACTTCATATCTGACTGACGTTAGGGTGCAGATGAAGGTATAAATAAAGCGCGTAGCTGATCATAATTAAAGAGGCATGCAGTGAGAGGCGTTAGAGTGCTGAAGCAGCCGTGGTAACACTGGTAAATATGAAATATTGCACATAGTAGAATTCATGCACAACAAGGCACCTCTGCTGAGTGTCCCTGCAGCTCTTCCACACACATTCATGAACCTGCAGACAGAAATACCTCCCACAGCTCCCTCCCAGCTGCAGGGAGGCCCCCCCTAAGTGATCACTCCTATAACTATATCCTGCACATACAGGCCACGCCTCCAGCCCCCCCCGCCGCCCTGGTGAATTTGGAGGGTAGCGAGTCCAATGGTACAGTATTCAGTCTGCCTGACTGTGACTAACATTAACGTCTAACACAAACTCAGCTGTCAGCCTGGGGGGGGATTCTGCATCTTTCTGAGAGATCGGGAGGATTTTCTGCACCGCTTGTTTTGGGAAAATGTGGAATTCCTCTCATCTTCCTGTCCCGTCGTCATGTCATCGCCTGAGAGGCTACTCACTTCATGTCGCCTGTACAACAGAACCCAGCAGAAATACTTCCCGCTCTTTGCCCCGCTACTAACAGGGTGTCTGCAAGCATACTGTGGGGGGGGGGTCCTTAGAAACACTGAACTCTGGACTGAATCTGTGCATGTTTCCATGGTGAGGGGGGGCCTGCTCTTGTGTTGGTGAGGATTTCCTGAGTGTGCATCATTGAATCTGATCTGGTTTCATGTTTCTGCATCATGGATTCTGGATTTGGGGCGGAACGTGAGACTTGCTTTTTGGGAACCAGAATAACATCACCCTTCTTTAACAAATTCAAAAGAGTTGAATTTCCAAGCTTTAAAACCCCGCTTCCCCACTTCCTGTTCCAACCCTGATGTCTCAGTCCTTCCTCAGCGTTATGAACCGAGTTTATCAGAGATGAATGTCAGATCAAAGAGGGGATCATTTTGAACTGTGAGAAACATTAAGAATTTGGGGATTTTGAGAAAGAGTTGGAATTTCCTCCTCTCTGGGTATACGTGCGTCCTCTCCTGTTGTATGACGTTAAAGGTTCAGGTGTTTGATAGCGTTAACGTGTGAGAGTGCATGCAGTAATCAGCCGTACAGTATTCAGGCTGCAGCAGCATTACACTGAGCATGGTGCGTTTCATTGCTTCTGAATGCTTGACATAATGAAAGGCAGTACATGTTATTTCTTCTGCTAAACATTAAACTCCACCAACAAGTAAAAGTCAGCGGAGGTCTCTCTAACCGTCTCGCTCCTCCATGCTCCCCCACCAGAGGGCGCCCTAACACTGAGAGGGACTTTTCAAGCTTCATGTTTAATGTTTATTCCCTGTTATTTCTCCTAGATTCCCCATACCAGTATGCAGCTCACTTCCAGGCTGATGGATACATAGCTCTCCCTAAAACCGTGTTCCCCAGAAGGTGAGTGCATCCGTTTGGTTTTTGTTATGTGCGTCTTTCTTTTTACCTTCAGTGTTTCTTACCTGACTGTTGATCCATATTGTCCTTTGTTTTTAACATCCTGGTTTTTGTCAGTTGCTGACACATTGAAATGTACTTCATTGCTTGTTAAGGTGCTTTAGAAATAGTGTATTTATTGATTGATAATTTTTGAAAGTAAAAAAACTAAGAATTTCTCTTTTTTTGCTACAAAAATCCACGCTGTAAAAACAGCTCATTCTGCTGAAGGGGGAAAAGCTCAACTATAAGATCTTGTACAATCAACTCTAGCAGCATCACACGTTCAATTGAGTGGTGTGAAACAGCTTGCTGAGTGGATGTAAGAATGCATTAAAGTTAAACGTATTATTTATTTCAGTGCCCACGACTCTCCGGAGACCATCGAGCTGGAGATCAACACCAGCTCCTCCGAGGGTCTGATCCTGTGGCAGGGAGTGGTACGACTCATTCATGACTCTTTATATTTATTACAAAAGGAATGATCCACCTTAAATCCTAACCTTAAACCCTACACTCACACCCCCCCCTCCTCCTTCACCCTGCACCTAATCCTCACCTGTGTCTGCTCACCTGTGCAGACATGATGCTCATTTGTTTTTCATAATCACTTCCATAATTCTGCATTTTAGTGTCACTGTTTAATCGGTCACTGTTGGCATGCTGGCTGCAGGCCGCCCCCCCTCCCTCAGTAATAAAGCATGTTGCTTCTCTAACGCACCTCCATCTTCCTCAGGAGACCAAAGGCGCTCGCAATTTGCGAAAGGTGCATGCTAAGGTATCCACGCAAACACAGACACTGCATGAGTTATAACATCAACTTCATACTAAATATGTAACCTGTTATTTAGCTGTGGAGTATTCAGGATCAGTAAAGACAAGGGCTATGGAATTCATTCTAAATTAAACAAACAAACGAGGCAATACAGATATAAGTAGAAACATAAATGTAAGTATAATTCCTCTCTGGAATAAATCAAATATAATCAATCAACAAAGTTTAATGATTATATTTTATAAATGACTGAAACAAATTGCTTAGCAAACAAAGAAATGAAGGAAAGAGAAAACCTATGAAGCAGCAGAGCGCAGTGCACTGGATAAAAGTGCAGAAATGAAATAATCTAATCATGGAATTAAATCAGAAGTCAAAGCTGTTCTTCAAAATGTGTTTTTGATTACATGTGTATACTTATATTCATCCTATATTTATTTATTGCCTTATTTATTTAGGGGTTTATTTTATAGCCATAGTTATTACATTTAAGAAGAAACAGCATCCCAAACTTGATTGAGATATTTCTGCACATGGACACTAAGGCTTCTGTTACTCTGCAAGGACAGTCATTTCGTACAGATCCTGCTGGGACCAAGTCCGTGTTGTGTTTTCTAGAACAACACCGTGTGTTAATAAGTGCTCAGAGCTTCACAGGATTAATGAAACTCGTCCTCGGCTCACTGAACGCTCTCTCTGCAGGAGGCGGGAGAACGCGGCAAAGGGAAAGACTTCATCAGCCTTGGCCTGCAGGACGGACACCTGGTCTTCAGGTGACGCATCGACTCCTGTCCTTCACCTGTCCTTCACCTGTCCTTCTGTCCACTGTTTCATTGTCTGCAGTTCGTATCAATGTGGCTCTAAAGCTGACGATTGTTTGATGTGCAGTTACCAGCTGGGCAGCGGAGAGGCGGTGATCCGGTCCCAGAGGTCCATCAATGATGGGAGGTGGCACAAGATCACGGCAGTCAGGTGAGACGGTGTATTACACAGGAGTATATTATGAATATGTTATCAACACACCACCTCCATGTCCTCAGAGCGTGCACTGACTCTTTGTCTCTTCCTGCAGGACTGGGAAAGACGGGTACATCCAGATCGACGGAGGAGCCGAGCTGCACGGTCAGTCCAAAGGCCGGAGCCTCATGGTGAACACCAAGGGCAGCTTATACCTGGGTGAGTAGGTCCAGGGAGACGCTGCCTTCAGGGACCAACACAGAAACACCCCATCCCTTCACCAGAGCTCCTTTATCCTGATTGGTTGCGTTTGTGTCTTGTAGGCGGGGCCCCCGACATGGCGGCCATGACAGGGGGGAAGTTCCTGTCGGGGGTGCGGGGCTGCGTGAGGAACCTGGCCGTGATGAACGCCCGGCCGGGGCAGCAGCCGGCACGGGCTATCGACCTGCAGACACACGCAGCGGGCGGCGTCAACGTGCAGCCCTGCGCCTCATAGACACACTCACACATACACACACACACACACACACACACACACTCAGACACACACACACACACACACACACACAGACTATGGAGTGATGTCACACACACACACACACAGATGGGCACCTCCTGCAGCCTGAAGGCGGCCTGCAGGAGGCGCTGTCTCTCGGTGTGCAGTCTAACCAAAAAGCCGATCTCACCACGTCTGCTCCTCAGCGCTCGTTCTGCCGGAGGACCGTGAGCACGGGAAGACCGCTCACACGCTTCCTGCAGTAGCTTTAGCCGTGAGAAGTTTAACATGTTAGGCCTTGGATGGCGCAGATCCTATGGAGGAGGAGAAGATTTTACAGCACTGAATTTTTATTTATATACATATGAATATATATATTATATTTGTGGGGGGAGACATGCTGACTAACCACACCTGCTCTCCAGCTCCCGGGGGTCGCTCTGGGCTCTATACTGTGTGTCAGGCCTGACTGTGGTAATCCTTGAAGAGGTTCAGGCCTTCTTTCTTCACTTCTGTAGAGGAAACCTTTGCTTGTTTCTGTGAGCATGCGTTCAGGCTGTAAGGGTTTGTTGTGGGACTCCGAGCAATCACAGCCCCTGTCGCTCTGCCCTCTGATGCAGAGCAAACCTTGGTGCTAACGTCAGACCTGAAGGTGCATCTGTTTCAGTCTCACGTGTCGATGTGCACGGCCTCTGAGGTTTTTAATTCTGGTCTGCAGCCTCAGAGTGAGTGGGTGTTGTGGAGCAGCTTGAGAAGAGTGAAAGGTGTCATTTTTTATGTGTGTAAGATGTGTGTGTCAAACTATCTGCCAGACAGGTAGACGTCTCCAGGTAATGAGTGTGTCTCAGCTGCTTCCATTTACCACAGGTCAAACTGCTTTACCCCCTGTGTGTGTGTGTGTGTGTGTGTGTGTGTGTGTGTGTGTGTGTGTGTGTGTGTGTGTGTGTGTGTGTGTGTGTGTGTGTGTGTGTGTGTGTGTGTGTGTGTGTGTGTGTGTGTGTGTGTGTGTGTGTGTGTGATGGCTCGTGTTGCTTGTAAGCTTTAACAATCATTCAGGAGTAATTGTCTGCAGGCTCTGTGGTTTCTGTATTTGCAGCAGGGCTGCTCCCCTATAACCTCTCCAGCGCCCCCCGGTGGTTGGCTGCAGTACTCCCTATAAGTCCCGCCTCTGCTTGAGCATTTTTAAAAAGTCAAAGTACACGGATAACACTTTTTCCAGGAGATGGTTTGTCTGGTGTTGGTTAGTTGTTGTCACACTGATGTAAAAGTGCGTTTGATTTGAATCTGGTCCAGCTGTGCTCTGGGGGAAAGAACTTGTCTTAATGATAGACACATTTGATCATACCTGTATTTAGCTGTTAAATACAGGTATGATCAAATTATGTATTCAGTTTATTTGTGTTGTAGTCTTGACCCTCCACCTTTTCCAGCACACCTCCACACCACACACACCCTCACGTCGGGGGCTCACACACTTTTCCTCTAAGCTTAAACTTTGTGTATTAATATCCTAAAAATGAGCACGATCCTCACTTAGCTCATTTTTATTTATTTTATGTTTTCATAGCTTTTGTTTTCCTTCCTCTGGTTATTCTTGATGCCTCCCCCCCCCCTCCCTCCCCATGTTTGTATCTTCACAAATCCCGATGAGGATCTGAGAACCTTTGGAAACTGGTCTTATGATTCACTCAGTGTGAAAGTCTTAGATTATCTCTCCAGTGGTCCAGGTTCAGGACCCAGTGCCTTTAGAGTCTCTGCTCTTAAACTGGATTTTTACACTGTACCCCCCCCCGCCCCCCCCCCCCCCCCCCCCAAGTATCTGCCACTGCTTTTTGTTTTTTGGCCATTGCAAAATCAGAGAGGTGCACTCTTAGCAATAATGAACGTTTTATTTTGAAATTGTTCCACTTCTTTGATGGCAGAACAAATGAATGATGTACCTGAAGAAATATGTCGCTCCCTGCCCGGTGTTTCTGAATAAAAGACAAATTCATGTGCTACCTGTAGTCCGACTCTTTGTCTCTGTGCTTTCTACTTTAAAGAGTCCTCTCCTGCTGATGTTCAGGTGTATATCAGTATGTAGTGTCTCTACTTTAAAGAGTCCTCTCCTGCTGATGTTCAGGTGTATATCAGTATGTAGAGTCTCTACTTTAAAGAGTCCTCTCCTGCTGATGTTCAGGTGTATATCAGTATGTAGTGTCTCTACTTTAAAGAGTCCTCTCCTGCTGATGTTCAGGTGTATATCAGTATGTAGTGTCTCTACTTTAAAGAGTCCTCTCTGCTGATGTTCAGGTGTATATCAGTATGTAGTGTCTCTACTTTAAAGAGTCCTCTCCTGCTGATGTTCAGGTGTATATCAGTATGTAGAGTCTCTACTTTAAAGAGTCCTCTCCTGCTGATGTTCAGGTGTATATCAGTATGTAGTGTCTCTACTTTAAAGAGTCCTCTCCTGCTGATGTTCAGGTGTATATCAGTATGTAGAGTCTCTACTTTAAAGAGTCCTCTCCTGCTGATGTTCAGGTGTATATCAGTATGTAGAGTCTCTACTTTAAAGAGTCCTCTCCTGCTGATGTTCAGGTGTATATCAGTATGTAGTGTCTCTACTTTAAAGAGTCCTCTCTGCTGATGTTCAGGTGTATATCAGTATGTAGTGTCTCTACTTTAAAGAGTCCTCTCCTGCTGATGTTCAGGTGTATATCAGTATGTAGTGTCTCTACTTTAAAGAGTCCTCTCCTGCTGATGTTCAGGTGTATATCAGTATGTAGTGTCTCTACTTTAAAGAGTCCTCTCCTGCTGATGTTCAGGTGTATATCAGTATGTAGTGTCTCTACTTTAAAGATTCCTCTCCTGCTGATGTTCAGGTGTATATCAGTATGTAGTGTCTCTACTTTAAAGAGTCCTCTCCTGCTGATGTTCAGGTGTATATCAGTATGTAGAGTCTCTACTTTAAAGAGTCCTCTCCTGCTGATGTTCAGGTGTATATCAGTATGTAGAGTCTCTACTTTAAAGAGTCCTCTCCTGCTGATGTTCAGGTGTATATCAGTATGTAGAGTCTCTACTTTAAAGAGTCCTCTCCTGCTGATATGTGGGAGAGAAACTCTCTGGAGGGAGCAAAGCAATTTTAACCTTTGCAGACCATTTACATGCACTAACTCATATAGAACACACTAGAGAAAAGGGATTAGGGACTCTTTAAATCTCGTCCCTGTTCCCCGATCATGCTCTGTACAGGTGTAAAGGTTACCTGCTCCCTGAGGAGAATTACACAAACAGAATGAATTTCTAATGTCCCGACAGAGGCTACACCCTCATCAGGTTTCTCTCCTCCACCCTCCCTTCCCTCATACGACTGTCTGCCTCACAGCTCCTCACAGCTCCTCACAGCGCCTCACAACGCCTCACAACGCCTCACAACGCCTCACAGCGCCTCACAACGCCTCACAACGCCTCACAGCTCCTCACAACGCCTCTCAGCTCCTCACAGCTCCTCACAACGCCTCTCAGCTCCTCACAACACCTCTCAGCTCTTCACAACGCCTCTCAGCTCCTCACAATGCCTCACAACGCCTCACAGCTCCTCACAACGCCTCACAACGCCTCACAGCTCCTCACAGCTCCTCACAGCTCCTCACAACGCCTCACAGCTCCTCACAGCTCCTCATAACGCCTCACAGCGCCTCACAACGCCTCACAGCGCCTCACAACGCCTCACAACGCCTCACAGCTCCTCACAGCTCCTCACAGCTCCTCACAACGCCTCACAGCGCCTCACAATGCCTCACAGCGCCTCACAACGACTCTCAGCTCCTCACAGCTCCTCACAACGCCTCACAACGCCTCTCAGCTCCTACCGGTAAGGACAGCGGCTCCGTCTGTGGCTATGCTGATGAAGTTCCTCTTAAGAAATTCTGCCTCTATCCCCACATTTTGAAGACTGTCTTTTAACGCATTGTAAAGAGATCCTGCATCTCCTTTTTCCAACTCAACAATGTCCAAAAACACGTTCTCTACGTCTCCATTACCTGTTACATCGCACCTCATGTAGATAATCATATAGGAGCGTCCATGCACAGTGCTTTCATCCAACGTTATGCTGATACGTGAGTCGAGTTTCAAGACATGGGAAACAAGTCTTCTTTTCATTTCATCTGCTATATGTTTCACAATAGCAGCACAGGAGTGATCGGAGCGGTGTGCAGGGCCCACTGTTGCACCATTAAGCTCATTAACTGTCATGATTGGCGTCATTTTGGTGTATGGCAATCTCTCTTTGGCTATAGTGTACGCCGCCCTAAATGAGCTTGATGTAACGTCGATGGCAGCCAAACTCAGCTCTACAACTTTGGTGGGCAGAACATCTTTTTGTTTTAATTCTGCTATCTCCACTGCTCTTTTATGAGCAAGGCTGTCCCGGTGCAGGTAAATCTTCTTACGTAATTGCTTTTGCAATGAGCTACTGACGGTCCCATTAACCCATGCATCCGAAAGGTGCACCCCAGTCTTTTTTTCATGGAGCAAGAGAGTTTTTGCTGCCTGGCAGGGAGCGCACCCAAGGCCACTCTCACTTGTACACAACCATGGATTTCTCTCCTTCCACGATCGCCACTGTGTGAGCCCCCAGTTCTGAGGCAGGTGGCGCAGGTGCTTCAGTTCCATATCGGTCCCGGACCCCGACCCCGTCTCCGCAGCCTCTTCTCCGTCCAATTCCTCCTCAACGTCCTCATCGTCATTGGTAAGTGTCCCAGCTAAAACATCATGATGACTGGTTGTAGCCACAACGTCCTCTGGCTCAGTAGAGTTAGGCGCCTGGCTAGAACTAGCTGTTGCTAGGCCATTTTCTGATTCTAAATCTGCAACTATTTTTGTTTTTTTAGTGGTAAAACCGAAACTGGTCAGGGCCGAATATGAATTCGGTGCAGGTGGCCTTTTTTTCGGCGGCATAACTGGCAATTACATTTAAATTTAAGATGTGTTGTTGGTCTTTACCTCAAAAGCACATTTTTATGTGACTTCTTCGGACTTGCGAGTGCTGTCAAATCGATCTTATCCAGTTTGCTCACGTAGCCTAGTGGTGTGGTGGTGAAGTGCAGTATGCTGCGCTCTTGAGCGTATAAGCACGTCCGGTATTAGCCTATTTTAATGTAACGTCTTTAATGGTTGGAGACCGCAAAGGGATGGATAATGAGTGTTGTTTACGATTAAATTACAATGCAATATATGGCAGACACCTTCAGATATGAGAGACCCCCTCAAAAATTTGACTTTGTTGCTTTCATGGGAGCCAGTCATCACTCTATGGGAGCTCGGCTCCCTCTGGCTCCCACGTAATTCGAGCACTGCCTCACAGCTCCTCACAACGCCTCACAGCGCCTCACAACGCCTCACAGTTCCTCACAACGCCTCACAACGCCTCACAGTTCCTCACATCGCCTCACAGCGCCTCACAACGCCTCACAACGCCTCACAGCTCCTTACAACGCCTCACAGCGCCTCACAACGCCTCACAGCTCCTTACAGCTCCTTACAACGCCTCACAACGCCTCACAGCTCCTTACAACGCCTCACAACGCCTCACAACGCCTCACAACGCCTCACAGTTCCTCACAACGCCTCACAACGCCTCACAACGCCTCACAGCTCCTTACAACGCCTCACAACGCCTCACAACGCCTCACAACGCCTCACAGTTCCTCACAACGCCTCACAACGCCTCACAACGCCTCACAACGCCTCACAGCTCCTTACAGCTCCTTACAACGCCTCACAACGCCTCACAACGCCTCACAGTTCCTCACAACGCCTCACAACGCCTCACAACGCCTCACAACGCCTCACAGCTCCTTACAACGCCTCACAGCGCCTCACAACGCCTCACAGCTCCTTACAACGCCTCACAGCGCCTCACAACGCTTCACAGCTCCTTACAACGCGTCACAACGCCTCACAACTCCTCACAGCTCCTCACAGATCCTCACAATGCCTCACAGCTCCTCACAGCTCCTCACAGCTCCTCTCAGCTCCTCACAGCTCCTCACAACGCCTCACAACGCCTCACAGCTCCTCACAGCTCCTCTCAGCTCCTCACAGCTCCTCACTGCTCCTCACAGCTCCTCACAATGCCTCACAGCGCCTCACAGCGCCTCACAACACCTCACAACGCCTCACAGTTCCTCACAACGCCTCACAGCTCCTCACAGCCCCTCACAACGCCTCACAGCGCCTCTCAGCTCCTCACAGCTCCTCACAACGCCTCACTGCTCCTCACTGCTCCTCACTGCTCCTCACAGCGCCTGATGTTTCCTGTAACTTTGTAACGTGAAATGTAAGAAAGTGATCCTTCAGTAAAATCTGGCTCCGTCGTTTATCCTCTCTGTCGTATGACATCACATCCATCAAAATATGTCCTCACTTCCCTCTATCAGCTGTCCATCCAGCAGAGCATGAATCCCCCCTCTCCCAGGCTCCTCACAGCTCCTGTCTTTCTGTTTCCTGTCCTGCTGTTCGACGGACCAACCTGGCCATCATGGGAGAGCGTGTTTCTCCCCCCTGGGTCTGTGGGATCAGGTCCAGAGATTATCAGGACCTCTGCATCACTCCGGGTTCCCAAGAGAGGCCGTAAGACCCTCCTGATCGGCACCGGGTCACACACCTGGACACTAAGAACTCCTACGTCAGAATGCTAATCATAGACTTCAGCTCAGCATTCAACACCATCATCCCCCAGCAGCTTGTGCGTAAACTTACAGACCTGGGCCTCAGCCCCTCTCTCTGCTACTGGTTGCTGGACTTCCTCACAGAGAGACCACAAGCTGTCCGGGTCAACAACAACACATGGAACACACTAAGAGCACGGGGCCCCATCCAGCACCAGTCACTTTCTATTCTCCGCTGCTACTGAAAATGTACTTTGCACTAAAGACCTACGTGCACTACTGCCAAACTGTGTTGATTGTGTCTGATAGATATATATTAATATATATATATATATATATTAATATATATATATTAATATATATATATTAATATATATATATTAATATATATATATTAATATATATATATATTAATATATATATTAATATATATATATTAATATATATATATATTAATATATATATATATAGATATTAATATATATATATATATATATTAATATCTATATATATATATTAATATATATATAGATATTAATATATATATATTAATATATATATATATTAATATATATATATATATATATATATTAATATATATATATATATATATATATTAATATATATATATATATTAATATATATATATATATATATATATATTAATATATATATATATATATATATATTAATATATATATTAATATATATATATTAATATATATATATATTAATATATATATATATAGATATTAATATATATATATATATATTAATATCTATATATATTAATATATATATATATATATATATATTAATATATATATATATATATATTAATATATATCTATATATATATATTAATATATATATAGATATTAATATATATATATAGATATTAATATCTATATATATATATATTAATATATATATATATTAATATATATATATTAATATATATATAGATATTAATATATATATATAGATATTAATATCTATATATATATATATTAATATCTATATATATATATTAATATATATATATATAGATATTAATATCTATATATATATATATTAATATATATATATATTAATATATATATATATATTAATATATATATATATATATTAATATATATATATTAATATATATATATTAATATACATATTAATATATATATATTAATATATATATTAATATGTATATTAATATATATATATATATTAAAATGTATTCTTATAAACTTTAAACCTTGTTTTTACGTAAATGCAACCAACACGCTCGGCTACATTCAGCTTTTACAATGTAAAGCCTTACAGTAGAACAGATCAGGTGAGCGCTGGCTTCACCTGCAGGCACTTACATTATCAACGCCTCCGTCAGCTGCGTCATCAGGGGCCCCTTTGCGTTTCTTGGGAGTGTGGTGTTATTCTCTCCAGTGATTTGAGGGATCTGAACCCTTCCTCTGACAGTAATGAGATCCTGTCAGAAACACGCCCCACATTTAGGACACAATAACAAATACACACAATTTAAATTCAATCCCAAGAGAACGCCGCCCTGCAGGCCCCCCCCCCGTCAGAGAGACGTCTCACACACAATCAGCTGATACTGGACCCTGATCCTGGACGTCTACGCCTGTCTCTCTGTGACATCCACCAGCCGGCCCCGGGGACCAGAGGATGAAGACAGGAGACGGATTCCGCTCATCTGAGACGGCTGGAGTCCGTCTCCTTTATTGAATATGGGTTTTTATGGTTCAGGTGGAAGGTGAGTGTCTCTGAGCCTCAGGTGTGTGATTGAATCCTGAAACATGAAGACTGTTTGTGACATGTTCACACACACACACACACACACACACACACACACACACACACACACACACACACACACACACACACACACACACACACACACACACACACACACACACAGGTAAAGTCCCTTGAAATTACAAACTAAATTTCCTGTTTTTCACAAATTATTTTTCTGAAAACATAAAGAGATGTGCAAGATAATGTAAACTATATTACGATATATATACATTGTTTTACTTCCTGCTCCAACACTTTGTTTTCAACATTATCTGTACATCATTTCCATTCATTGATTTTGATTTCATGTCTCTGTGTAAACCCGTTGTGTTCTTTCTTCTCTCTCGCTGTTTGAACTTCCCCAAGGGGATTAATAAACCTTACCTAAAATGACAATCCATAAATAAATAATAACTGCATAATTCAACATACAACACATCGTACTAATAATTATACAGTTATGACATTAGAGGTAAATAATAAATCAAACAAATCTTATTTAGTAGTAACTTCAAAACAAAAATGCATGTTTAAAGTGAACTCATCTTCAGTGAAAACAGATCAAATTAAAAAATAACTGGATTACAATTTAAAAGTACATCAATAAATATACATAATACATATTTAAATGACTTAAGATTTAATGCAAAATAAAATAGGTAAATAAAAAATGTTTAATACCAAAGAAATGAAAAGACATTCAGTAATAATTAAAATAAATGTAATAAAATAATGAGATTAAAATAAATGTAATAAAATATGAGATTAAAATAAATGTAATAAAATAATGAGATTAAAATAAATGTAATAAAATAATGAGATTAAAATAAATTTAATAAAATAATGAGATTAAAATAATGTAATAAAATAATGAGATTAAAATAAATGTAATAAAATAATGAGATTAAAATAAATTTAATAAAATAATGAGATTAAAATAAATTTAATAAAATAATGAGATTAAAATAAATGTAATAAAATAATGAGATTAAAATAAATGTAATAAAATAATGAGATTAAAATAATGTAATAAAATAATGAGATTACAATAAATGTAATAAAATAATGAGATTAAAATAAATGTAATAAAATAATGAGATTAAAATAAATGTAATAAAATAATGAGATTAAAATAAATGTAATAAAATAATGAGATTAAAATAAATGTAATAAAATAATGAGATTAAAATAAATGTAATAAAATAATGAGATTAAAATAAATGTAATAAAATAATGAGATTAAAATACATTTAATAAAATAATGAGATTAAAATAAATGTAATAAAATAATGAGATTAAAATAAATGTAATAAAATAATGAGATTAAAATAAATGTAATAAAATAATGAGATTAAAATAAATGTAATAAAATATGAGATTACAATAAATGTAATAAAATAATGAGATTAAAATAATGTAATAAAATAATGAGATTACAATAAATGTAATAAAATAATGAGATTAAAATAAATGTAATAAAATAATGAGATTAAAATAAATTTAATAAAATAATGAGATTACAATAAATTTAATAAAATAATGAGATTAAAATAAATGTAATAAAATAATGAGATTAAAATAAATTTAATAAAATAATGAGATTAAAATAAATGTAATAAAATAATGAGATTAAAATAAATGTAATAAAATATGAGATTAAAATAAATGTAATAAAATAATGAGATTACAATAAATTTAATAAAATAATGAGATTAAAATAAATGTAATAAAATAATGAGATTACAATAAATTTAATAAAATAATGAGATTAAAATAAATGTAATAAAATAATGAGATTACAATAAATTTAATAAAATAATGAGATTAAAATAAATGTAATAAAATAATGAGATTAAAATAAATTTAATAAAAAGCCACGTTTAGTTTTTTTTTGTTCAAATATAAATGTTTCTGATGGATTTCTGCAATTTCATTCTCAACAGTTATCTGGGATATCAGAGATTACAGAGTTCATGTTCTGCATCATACACACACCTGCTCTCACACACACCTGCAGTCACACACACCTGCTCTCACACACACCTGTAACACACACACCTGCTCTCACACACACCTGCAGTCACACACACCTGCTCTCACACACACCTGTAACACACACACCTGCTCTCACACACACCTGCAGTCACACACACCTGCTCTCACACACACCTGTAACACACACACCTGCTCTCACACACACCTGTAACACACCACTCTGAGACGCAGCATCAGCTCTGAGAGGACTTTTTATTGAGGATTTATTTGATTTCCTCAGGATTCCAGCACAGAGAGTCATGCAGGTTTTTCAGGTAATTACATTTTTTGCATTTCCTTTAAACTTGTGTTTTTCATCGAGCTGCTAAAACATGAAGTGTTCATTTCCTGTTGTTGGTGCAGAGCGTTGCAGTTTGGTGTCTTCTCGCCTCAGGTAGGATAAAGAGTCATTATTTCACACATTGAATCATCAGAAATCAAAGCGTGGCTGACAGAATTCTTCTCCTTGCAGACCTTCAGCTCTTTGCCTCTGCGCTGGAAAGTGAGCATTATCTATTTATGATTAAGGATTTACATCATAATATTTGAGGTTTTGTATAATCAAATACTAGACCCTGAAAGTGTCAGAGATGCAGGAGAACAGGATCTCTATACTCCTTCACTATAAAACCTCCTCATTAGTTTTACAGTCATTATTGATTTAAGCTCCTCGGTTATATTGTGTTATCTCAATACTCAGAAGCTGATTTGCACGTTGGATAACGCCAGCTTCAAAATGATTGTCCCATGCAGCAAAAGACATGCAGTAAAGAGGAATTAAACCCAGAATAGGTTGATGTTTTATGATGTAAGTGTACTTTGAATGCTTGAGCTCCTCTCCTAACACGAGTGTGTTTGAACTACCAGCCATGTGGTTAAACTGTAGTTCCCTAATTCATCCAATCTATGCAAGGAGCATATCTCTAAAGTCTGAGGACCCCCACTGTGCAGCGAGAGAGTTCCTCTCAGCTCTGACTCCTCCTGTCCCCTGCAGCCTGTAACACGGCCTGGTTGGATGAGCACAACGTCTCCAGCCTCGGAGACTGGGAGCTGATCCGGGACCTGAGTGGGGGGTCGAGGGTCTGCGGCCACCCCCTCCTCATGGAGGCTCGAACCGTGTCCGGAGTCAGCGCTCTGCTCACCGGGAACCACTTCCACACGTAAACACTGAACTGTGTCAGGAAGTGAACCGGCTTTACTTTACTCCGGGTCCACATTTAAATCTGGATAACTTAAGTCCAGAGCAGGTTTCGTGTCTCTTGTTCTCCTGAAGTAATCAGTGAATGAGTCCTTGGTAATCTGCATCTGACTTTAAGAAGTAAAAGTGAATCCAGATAGAGAAAGGGTTCAAACTGCTCCCTGCATTAAGTGAAGAGTTTGTTCTGTTCGGATCCCTCAGTGTCCACTCTGCTCCAGTTAGTAATAATAACAATAATTCGTCTCATAAAACAGTTTGCAGGAAATGGTTAACCCTAATGAAATGAGACACCTGTTTTAAACAGTAGAGGTATTAAACTGTGTGTCTGTGTTTGCAGCTTCAGCGGGGCAGAGGGTCTGTTGTGTCTGAACTCTGAGCAGGGGGGGGGTCAGTGTGAGGACTACCAGGTGAGGTTCACCTGCTCCGGAGACTTCTGCTCAGGTAAACAGGAACATGTATGACCTGCACTGAGACTAAGGAGGAAACACTAACGAGTCCCCGCCTGCTCTCAGAGTGCAGGACCCGCTGGTTTGACCTCGACGACCCGACCGGAAACGGAGACTTCGAGCTGCTCAGCGACCTCCTCAATGTCTTCCCCAGAGAAATCTGCCCCCAGCCCTCCGCCATCGAGGCCCAGACCCTCTCCGGAGAGCCAGCTGTGAACACCTCCGACTCTTTCCTGACGTGAGGATGAAGATCAGATAGAAACATGAGAAACCCTGACCTCTGAACCCTGTCCTCTGAACCCTGACCTCTGCACCCTGACCTCTGAACCCTGTCCTCTGCCCCCTGTCCTCTGAACCCTGACCTCTGCAGCTACAGTCCCTGTACTTCTCTCCTCTAGTGCTCTATAGGAGTTAGTGCTTGTAAATGGTCGACATATTTTCGGAAAATGTAAGAATTCAGACTTTTTCCAAATATCTCACAATTTCAGACTCTTTCA
Organism: Eleginops maclovinus; assembly: GCF_036324505.1. NCBI lineage: Eukaryota > Metazoa > Chordata > Actinopteri > Perciformes > Eleginopidae > Eleginops > Eleginops maclovinus. The sequence goes on along the minus strand of NC_086349.1, from coordinate 28,109,052 downwards.
GAATTTCTGTCACAAAGTCATTTCCTTTTGTAAAACTTGAAAAGGTGAACGTGTACAGCAAGTCTTAGTCCCTGTTCCTCTCCTGTAGTGCGGTCTATGAGTGCATGTAAATGGTCCATTAGGTCTAAAATCCCTGTGTTGCTCCAGAGGGGGTTCCTATCCCACACATGAACTGTCCTCTCTCCTGCAGCTATGATGCCTCCTCCGGGTTCTCCTGTGTGAATGCAGATCAGAGCAGCAGGAGGTGTGAGGACTACAGAGTCAGGTTCTCCTGTCCCTCAGACTTCTGTCAGGGTGAATACCTCTTTTTACTCTTCAGGTTCCGACCACCCACAGCCGGAGGACCGGTTGTGGGTGGTCGTGTTTCATTATTTCTGGGTGCTTGAAAGCTGGAGATTTTTCACAGACTGGTTAAACATTTTATATCTGAGGGGTCTCGTTACCAGTGCAAGCGAACTCTCTCTATCGCTCTATGGCGCCCCCTGCATCATGCTAACAAGCAGCCCCTCGTTGTACTTTCACCTACAAGTCGGCCGTTTGGGATTTTATGTGCAGTTTTTGGCCACTTTTTCCCCTTTTAACCTTCCGTACTTTAACTCCTCCTATAGATCTCGTCCTGACACATCCACACATTTGGTCAATTCCTTATTAAGATCTTAAGAATCAAAACCTAAACTGGCAACACCTTTTTCTTCCTCCTGTTCTGAAGTCATGGCATCACAAGATTTGTATTTCCTCTTTGTCCTCTCAGGGCTTCCGTAGATCTGTACATCCTGTATGTGTGCTCTCCTCTGTATAAACCCAGCCTCTGGTATCCCCTCAGTGTCGGAGCAGTGTCGGACCCAGTGGCTGAACAGTGACGACCCCTCTGAGGGCTGGGGGGACGTGGAGTCCATTGTGCAGCTACTGAAAACATTCCCAGGTCGACTCTGCAGAAACCCGGTCAGCATCGAGGCCAAGGCCATCAATGGAATATCTGCCGAGCACACCGGAGACTCCTTCCTCTCGTAGGCTGGATTATAATCATGAATCCCTCTCTGTCACAGATATGATGATCTCTGTCACAGATGATCTCTGTCACAGATATGATGATCTCTATCACAGATATGATGATCTCTATCACAGATATGATGATCTCTATCACAGATATGATGATCTCTGTCACAGATATGATGATCTCTGTCACAGATATGATGATCTCTGTCACAGATATGATGATCTCTGTCACAGATATGATGATCTCTATCACAGATATGATGATCTCTGTCACAGATATGATGATCTCTGTCACAGATATGATGATCTCTGTCACAGATATGATGATCTCTGTCACAGATATGATGATCTCTATCACAGATATGATGATCTCTATCACAGATATGATGATCTCTGTCACAGATATGATGATCTCTGTCACAGATATGATGATCTCTATCACAGATATGATGATCTCTGTCACAGATATGATGATCTCTGTCACAGATATGATGATCTCTGTCACAGATATGATGATCTCTATCACAGATATGATGATCTCTGTCACAGATATGATGATCTCTGTTACAGATATGATGATCTCTATCACAGATATGATGATCTCTGTCACAGATATGATGATCTCTATCACAGATATGATGATCTCTATCACAGATATGATGATCTCTATCACAGATATGATGATCTCTATCACAGATATGATGATCTCTATCACAGATATGATGATCTCTATCACAGATATGATGATCTCTATCACAGATATGATGATCTCTGTCACAGATATGATGATCTCTATCACAGATATGATGATCTCTGTCACAGATATGATGATCTCTGTCACAGATATGATGATCTCTGTTACAGATATGATGATCTCTGTCACAGATATGATGATCTCTGTCACAGATATGATGATCTCTGTCACAGATATGATGATCTCTATCACAGATATGATGATCTCTATCACAGATATGATGATCTCTGTCACAGATATGATGATCTCTATCACAGATATGATGATCTCTGTCACAGATATGATGATCTCTGTCACAGATATGATGATCTCTATCACAGATATGATGATCTCTATCACAGATATGATGATCTCTGTCACAGATATGATGATCTCTGTCACAGATATGATGATCTCTGTCACAGATATGATGATCTCTGTCACAGATATGATGATCTCTGTCACAGATATGATGATCTCTGTCACAGATATGATGATCTCTGTTACAGATATGATGATCTCTGCTGTGTTTATTACAGATATGACGCTCACTTTGGGTTTGCATGCATGAATGAGAAGCAGAGGAACAAACAGTGTGAGGATTATCAGGTGATCCTCACGTGTCCGTCAGACTTCTGTCAGGGTGAGTCCTCATGCAGGTGATTTATTATAATATATATCATAAACTGCTTACTCATTGTATCTCAAAGTGTTGGCTTATCTTCTGCAGGGTAACATTATTTGTCTGCAGGGTAACCTTATTTTAAAACCCCAAAACTATAAAAAACATTTCAGTAAAAACTGAAAATACTTGAAAAAATATTGAAAAATAAAAACAAATGAACATTTCTAAAAACTCAGAAATACAAAAACACATTTCAGAAAACAAAAAAACTAAAGACAAAATAAAATCTGAAATACGAAAAACTGAAAATATTTCCAGAAACAACATTTTGTGTTTTCTGAAGTATTAAAAAAGTATTTTAGAAAACACATGTTTATGTATTTTAAAAAATGTATACAGATTTCCAAAATAATTATTAAAAAACAAAAACATGTTTGACAACTTGGATATTCCAGAAAACACAGAGTTTAAACTGTGGATGTCTCCTGTGTTCCAGGCTGCAGGACGCGCTGGTTCGACGTGGACGACCCCTCAGACCGAGGGGACTACGAGACCCTGGTCCAGCTGCAGATGCTGTTCCCCGCTGAGCTCTGCATGGAGCCCGTCGCCATCGAGGCCATGACGCTGAGCGGGGTCCCTGCACATCGGACCGGAGACGTCTTCCAGATGTGAGACACACTGTGCACACACACACACATGCACGCGTGCGTGCGCGCACACACACACACACACACACACACACACACACACACACACACACACACACACACACACACACACACTAATCTGTGTTAATTCATGAACTAATAAATCAAATTGCATAATTTAAATAATTGATAAACAGTTTAGTTTTAGGGTTAATGGAACAGCTTGACTTGTTGGTAATGACAGAAACTCACTTGTGTGTTCTGCAGATATGACGCCTCTCGTGGATTCACCTGTGTGAATGCTGAGCAGCCGGGGGGGAGACGCTGTCAGGACTACAGGGTCAGACTCACCTGTCCTCAGGTGTTCTGCTCAGTGTGACCACACACCATACAGAGAGTGAGGCAGAGTTAGGGTCTTGTTTCTTTACCGTGTAGTGACTGGTAAACAGTGTGTGTTATCTGAAGCACATTACAGGTGTGTTGCTGCAGGCTGTGTGTCCTTCATGTCCTGACACCCTGAAGCCTCCTTGTGTCTCCTAAGGACTTGGATGAGAGAGCAGACACATGTTCTTGTTGCAGCCTGTCTGTTTTAATCTGAATAAAGGTTTTGTGTAAAAACCTGAAGCATTGTCCAGCTTCTGCACATGATTGTAAGATGAGATCCCTTCCTCAGAAGCAGGAAGTCTGAGGTTTGCTCTTTTAGATAGAACCGGAGGATGAAACCCTCTTTATTAGTCACATACATGCACACAGCAGAGCACACACAGTGAAATTGGTCCTCTGCATTTAACCCATCCTAGTACTAGGAGCAGTGGGCAGCTATTGTGCAGCGCCCGGGGAGCAATGGGGAGGGGGGATTGGAGGTGTCCGGTGCCTTGCTCAAGGGCACCACAGCAGGGCCTAGGAGGTGAACTGTGACCTCTCCAAGTAGCAGTCCACCTTCCATTTTGCATCGTGCATACCCATGGTGACCACGTGGAGAATGCATTTCCGGATTCCAGAGATTTATTCAGACAGGAAACCTCCAGCAAGGGGTTAATAAAACCAGAACAAGGATTCATGAGGGGGGGGGTCTGATCATAGAGGGTCAACTGGGGCCAATCAGCAGCAACACTGAGACATTATCAACACAAACAAATCACCTTTATATAAAAATAACAAGAGAGGAGGAATGAGGGGAGAGTACATTCTGCACCCGTCCTAGTGTGGTACTATATTAAGAGAGGAAAATATAATGACACACTATCAGTCACATCTGCAAAATGATATGCTGACCAAATACAATACAATGGGGGAACAGTGAAAGAAAGACACATATGAAAGCAGAGGTTGTATTTCAGTATTCTGGTCTCTACTTTCAGCACCATCTGTATTCAGAGTCTTTGTTTGTGTTCCCCGGTTGTCTTTCCTCTCTCAACCACAGGATTTCTAACTGTATTTGTTCATGAAATAAGTCCAGATCCTCCTCAGTCCTCAGTGAGTCGTTCACTTCCTGCAACAGCAATAATGAAGAAGCTCTTCCAGCAGCGGGGGGGGGGGGGGGGGTCATCACTGGAATATTCCAGAAGGTTATTCCGATACTGACCAGAGGGGGGGTGATCACTACGTCATAAACTTCGCGTAGCCTGCGTTGTTGTCTCGCATTGGATGGAGCAGACCAGCCTCCAGCAACCCTCCCCCCACAAAGGGGGCGTGGCAGTGGAAAAAACCCTTTGTGATCGGAAACAGGAAGTGGCTGTATCTCTGTTACCATCTCTTTATAAGCTGCAGACACGCGGTGGCACGTCACACCTTTCCGTTCATGCAGGTAACACACCGAGCCGCAGCAGAACCACGCAGATCCCTCCGCCACACCGGAACACACTAACATCCCTTCTCTGCGTCCGCGTCTCCGCAGCTTCCTCTCCTCCCTGCAGGTGTTTCAGGTAAGGTCGGCCTCACTTTGTGTCTAAATGTGTCCTGCAGCCTCGGCTTCTGAGGCGCATGATGTTTTGGGGAGAAAATAGGTCCGCATTGCGCGGTTTGGATGCGTTTGCAGGTTGTGACGCAGTTGCATGAATTTGAGGTCTGATGCTGATCTGCTGTTTATTCAACTGCTGCTCTCCACCCGCACCGGGGATCTGTTGTGCAGACCTCCATCCTGCTCCAGGGCATCTTAAAGTGTGCTTTTATCGAAGAGGAGTACAGGGATTACTGAGGAACAAACCGAGTGTGGGTTTGGGCTGCCACACCCTGCAGGATCCTGAGTCATGCAGCTGATTTGAGATCAGATTTATCTTGAAGCGTTAAAGTAATGACGGATCCTGGAGTCAGGTTTTTCTCCGGGGGGGGGGGGGGGGGTCGGAGTGCGTCTTTAGAAAACCTGCAGACTGGTTCCTCAACATGCTGTGTGTGTGTGTGTGTGTGTGTGTGTGTGTGTGTGTGTGTGTGTGTGTGTGTGTGTGTGTGTGTGTGTGTGTGTGTGTGTGTGTGTGTTGTTCCAGTCCTTGTTTTGTCAGGATAACCCGACAGGTGTGCCCATTACCTGGAGATAAGGGACCTTTTTATAAACGATCATGACGTCACATCGCCATTAAAGGTGATGTGTTAATAAAGCAGATCCAATTAAAGTGCTTCATCTGAACCAGAGGCTGAGCCAAGGTCAATGACCCCCCCCCCCCCACCTGAAATCCTTTGACTGCTCTTTAAACCTCATGATGCACTTTCTTCAGATGGTCAGAATGTGCCTGTTATGATAGAAGTATGGAAGCCCTGAATGGCCATATTTCCAATGTGTCACTCCCTCAGATCTCCTTTTGCCTTTTTCAATTTTACATTTAACGCTTGCAAAGATTAGCCGTGACATATTGAACTAATCATTCAGTTAGGAACCCTATGGTGCCAGTATTTAATATGCTTGATATTTGTCTGGTTTCTGTACTCTGACGATAAACTGAATATAGATTATTTTGAAGTAGTCCTTCTGTATGGAAGCCCAGAACAGCCTGTAATTATTTATCTGTAACTCTGGTACAGCAGCAAATCTTAATTGATGTCAATTATTCAAATAAGCGCCAGGTATTTTAATAATTATTAAATCATGTTGTTTCTTCAAGGTCGTCCCAGCGGACAGGAGTACGAGCGTCACAGTTAAAACAGACCATAATGTGAACCGTGTTATTCCTCCTCTGTTTGCACACGCTAACGTCATGCATGTGTTTATCCTCTCTCTCCTGCAGCGGATGTTGTTTGAGCCACAGTCGATCATGATCCTGCTGACTCCCTCCTCCGGTACGTTCTCTCTCAAACCTCATAATCTGGATTACTGATGGGGGGGTTAGAGCCTCGGTCAGTTGGGGACTTCAGTACGTTTTATAGAGTTATGCATTCTGCAGTTAGTGTGCATTCTGTGCAGGTATGCATCGACTCGTAAAATAAACCCATGACTATGGGTAGGTTATTCAGATGCAATGTGTTTATTTGTATATTTTGTGAGTAAATATCCAGATTCACAAACCACAGAATGTGTAAGAATAAATGTGGAATGAGTCTTTTGCACTATCCCCTGACTTTAAAGCTTAGTTTGAACAGTTTATTTCCACCTCAGAGGATCCCGTTCCCTTGTTTAGTCTCTGTAGTCGTTACCAGGTAACATCACAGAGCGCTGCATAACAAGGGCTTTCCCATCATGCATTGCAGCCATTAGGCAGCCTTCCAGAAGCTGCTTGAAATCTGAGTCTGGCTTTGTCCGACACAGTGTTCTCCGAGCTGCAGATTTTTTTAAGTAGAAACTTTGCATGCCTTCCAGACAGCCTGCTCTCTGCAGCCCCTGCCGCTGGGCCGCTGTGCCGCTGGGCAGCGCGCCGCAGAGAGCAGCGTGCCGCAGAGAGCAGCGCGCCGCAGAGAGCAGGCTCTGAACAAGTGTTGGTTGTTGTTGGCTTTCTGCTGTGTCTCATCCGCTGTTTTCTTTCAGATGTCTTGAACTCGCCTGGCTTTGGAATCACAGGAAGTTCAGGGTGAAAACACTTGAAGGGTTGCTATAACTGCAAAATTTAAAATAAATGAAGGTCCTTAATCTGTGCATTCTGTCTCGAGAGAAAGTAGTGCACTCACCGGAGGGACTCCTCTGTGTTGCACTTTCTGCATGTTTCAGACTAAGAAGAGGCTCTTATTATCGCGCAGACTGCATAGTTTCCTCCCAAAACAACAAAAGACATGTCAGTGCAAGCCCTTTAAGAAGTGCACCGAATGAATCCCAATTGGAGATTGAACCCCCTGCAGTTTAGATGTAATACATTATTACTATGAACAGAAGTAATGCTGCGTGTGATCAGCTGGTCGTGTTGCTGCAGTAGCTCCAGCTCTCGGTGTTTGTGTTTAGTCCCCTCTATGTTCCCCACACCAGTATCTGTGTTTCCCTCCCAGTAAGATTTCACTAAGCGCTAACACGTCCCGTGCATCCGTCCGGACATGTATCCTTTTCAGTGTTTCTACTGTGCAAATATCATCTCTTGATTTTAGGGCTGCACCGTTATTCAAATATTAAAATCCATCACGATTCTGCAGTTTGAAATGCGTGTTCTGGTCGTAGATTTATATTTGAAGGTAAAGTAAGAAACAACATTCAGGCAAAAAGAGAATGTGACTCGGGGGAGAAGGACGTGGTTTTTGTGATGAATAAAGGTGATAAAAAAAATATTCGTGACTTTTATGTTGGCCATAATCGTGCAGCCCTAACTGATCCTGAAGTGTAATGCATGCTGATTAAAGCTAAAGACATGTGTGAAATGTTTCTTGCATAGGTGTGTACCAGTGATAATCACACACTCTGTCATTTTGCATGCTGTGGCTGCGAATGAACGAATACAGTAACATAAAATGCATTTTAGTGATCTGAAAGTGGATGAATGAAGCGTAAGGTCGGTCTGCGTCCAAAAAACAAACGTCTTGGTAAGTGATGCTTCTTTTAATTTGGAAAGGAGACTCTGATGTAAAGATATATGTTGATTAAATACAAAGAGGAGAGACTTAATGCTACCACATCCTGCAGCATGGATTCCCATTAGAGATACTACATGACTGCTTTGAGATAATTTAATGTGACTCAAACTGGGATTTTCCCATTCTGACCCCTTTATCAAGGTACCGGGTCAGTTAGCCGTTAGCTCAGCAGGATTTATTGCCCCGACACACACACCGTCTGACTGCTGCTGTCCTCTCAGGTTTCTTCCAGTGCACCAACAAGATCTTCCTGACGGACGAGGCCACCGGGCAGCAGATCAAAGAGTTTGCTCGTAAAAATGCAGCGAACGCGCTGTCGATGTGCAACATGGTGATGGGCATGGCCTCCATCCTCAGCAGCCTCAACGGGTGAGCGAACATCTGTTCTCTGAAACATCATTCAGGCGCCGCTGCAGGGGGGACAGAATCTGAAGCTTGGTCGTAATCGTTGTGGTCTATTTTCTCAGTAAACAAACAAAACAACCAAAACCTGAGCAAACATATGGGCCAAAATAGGAAACACAACATTTAAAACGCATCTATCTTAACAAAGAAGAAAAGCAATCAAATGTAAAATCCCATTTTTAGTTTCGCTAGAAAAACCAAAAGTAAGTTACATATTTAGAAAACACTGCATTTAATTCACATGTTGGTTAAGCTGCAGTTTGGACTTATTTTGTCCGCTAAGGGCCACCATACTTTCTACATTGTAATTGCAATCCTTAACAGACGCTGAATAATTGAAAGGCTCTGTTTGTTTTATTTCAATGAGAAAGATCATGGTTACGACCAACCATGTGTTTTTTTTTCAACCAGTGTTGTTGTGTTTGCCCCTCAGGGCCTCCGTACAGTAAGTAATGCTAAATGATGGCAGACGAGCTGCACTCAGCTTCGTTAGAGACTCTCAGGCAAGTGCTGCTGAAGCTGAAACAGCTGGAGATGATCGCTCTCTATTCACCTGATGCTCCCCCAGCTCCACGGAGCTCCTCATCACCGTAGCATGTGTTGGTTCTTCCGGTTACAGCATAAATGCTATTATTCAGCATATCTTTATCAACCTGTACCTGTTAAAGAGTTATATCAGTTTTCCAGGCGAGAACAAACCATTTAAATGATCATTTTATCCAGAAAACGTGGCTGAGAGGTTTAGCGTTGATGTTTGAGGGCAGCTGTTTAGCTTAAAGAAACACCTGCGAGGCTCACCATCGGGGGTATAAAACAACTTGTATTTAAATCAGAGCTGACAATTTGGACACAGCTTGATGGATAGCTAACATTCGCTAGCTAGCTTGTTAGCGCGTCAGTTTTCACTGTCACAATTATCTGTATTGACTGAGGCAGGCGGGAGCAACTGCAAAAACACAACGCTCCTACAGTTCAGTCCGCTTCAGCAAAGGGTCAGGTCGGTTACATCTCCAGCACAAGTTCAGTCCAGTTCAGAGGCATCTTAGAAACGTCCACTCCGGGTTTTACCGCAGACCCACACGAAACAAAAGAAACCATGAAAACTAAAATACAGCGTTTGTAGCCAAAACCATCAGCCTAAATTCCCAGTCCTCTCTGCACGTCCACCAGTTTAAACAATAACCAGTAAGGCCGAAGCTGTGTGCCGTATTAAATCTGACTCCGGACCAGACTTTAGACATGCCTGCTTTACATGCTGCTAACGCTAAACCGGAAGAGCTAACACATGAGACGCAGTAAGTGTGAAAAGGGGCGGGGCTACATGAGGAGAATAGAGACCGATGCAGAACTTTGAGTTCAAGTCTCAGCGACGATTACACGTTTATACTGCAGGAGAGTTTACACCGTACTCTGATCCGCTACACCTACGTGCTCCATGCTGCTTATGTCTTTTTTCTGCAGCTTTCTATGTGTCTTTGTACTTGTTTCTTTAGCTTATTGTTCGTTGCATTGCTTAAACGTTTAGCCTCTGTGCAAAGGTATTTGTTATTCAGAGCAGGCACATCATAGTTTTGATCTTTAGTTCATGTAAATATTTCTCTGTTTCTGATGTTTTTCCCTCGTGTTCACCTGGTTCTGATTCTCTGTCTTTAGTTTATCGTGCATGGCTAAATCTTCTGTCTTTATTGTGCATGTCCAATAAAGCGTCCCCCTCTCTCTGGTGTTGTCTTCAGGCACCATCACGCGGCCTGTTGGTTCGTCCTGATTGGCTACCTGCTGGACCTGGCGGATGGAGCGGTTGCCAGGCGTCTGGGTGCCTGCTCTGCGCTCGGTGAGGGTTTGTTGTGCTGCCAAAGATACTCAGAGCCATGGTGGGGGGTCGGGGTGGGAGTGGGGGTTGGCAGGACTCAGTGCGCACAGCTTTGTCTGGACCTTTGTCCGCTGTGAGGAGGGAAAGAAAGAGCAGCGGTGAGAGGAGACTCTGCAGAGACTCAGACCGTCTGCAGTGCCGAGCAGACTCATCGTCATCAGAGAGGGTTTTGAGTTTATTCTGGAGTTTTTCTACAGGATTTTCACTTCCAGCCCCCAATATGTGATCTGACACCTGGATTAACGCTCAGCAGACAAACCCCTAACTGTGCATCAGCATCAATGTCTTAATCCTAAAACACCACTCTATATATGGTAATGATAACAGAAGAGAACACAGTAATACCGGTTATATATTGAAGGGCGTTAACTTGGATATCTACTCAGCCAATCACAAGGCAGCAAGTCAACACATGTAGGCATGGTGAAGAGGAGCTGCTGGAGTCAGACAGAGACTCTGAACGGGGACTCCAAACTTTATAAAAGTGATCAAAAGCTGGTTGTTTTCAGAGGCATTCACTTTTGAACATACTTATTAGCTATTAAGTGCATATCCTAGGCGACAAGAGGAGGATTTTTCACAAGTTCAAACACAGTTTGAGGATCATTTATGCCAAGAATGCATCGAAGTGAATTATTTTCTAAAGGCAGATATGGAGTGAGGCTTGTGTTGCTCAGAGAATAACCTCTGGTGTTGGAGTGATCCGAGAGGCTCCCCATGTGAAAGTAGACTGGTCTCCTGAAATAGCTCCAGGTGCATCCCCCCCCTCTCATGTGACGCCCTTTGTGCGCAGCTGTTTGTTCTGCATGGCGTTGCAGGTGGATGTTGTTTTGCAGAAGAACAATTCCCCTCCCGATGAGGCGGGTAATTCCACGGTGTCGCGCTTCAATTGTCCGTCTGATCCGGCCACTCGGCATATCTGGAATAGCAGAGATGTTTGACCCCGGGCGCTGGGATTCCTGTCGGTCACCTGAGCCCCGGATTGCCTCATGTGCTGGACACATAAAGAGGCGCGCGGGGGGGGGGGGAGAATGTTGTTTATTGAGTCGCTGCCCGTCGGGCTGACACCGAAATTCCACTTTGGGATTTTCACACGTACACAAGTCACGGTCATGGGTGCGAAGCACTGGCAGAGACCCCGCTGGGGCAGGGGCCACACCACTGGTTCCTCCCAGCATCTGTTCACTCATCTTTTGAGGTAAAACCCGTCAATGTATAGAAGTCCATGGTGTTCAAATGTTGTTTTGCACAGCCCCAGTGTCTAGGTTCATACTAATTCACTGTAATATAAAACAGAGACATTTATATATTTGTTTGATTCCATTTCTGGAAATGTCTGCATTAATAAATACAAAATGTATATTTCTATCAATATCTGATCTACCTGCAAGACTTTGGAGCCAATTGGGTTCCAGTAAACATATTTACTACGACCTAATTTAACTTTGTCTGGGAAGTTATTATTCAACTCGTTTTTTAAAAAGTTGGAAGAGGATTTTTAAATCAACGCGTTCGCACACATACAATCCCACAGTAGACTTTAAACGCGGTAAATCCAGAACTCTTTTTGCAACTTGTTTTGCTGCAGAAAAGTCTCTGAAATATTAATAAAATGCAGACCAGTTTAAACATGTTAATTTACTTTTATTAAAGATGGTAAATTCAGGATGACTGGGTCCAATAACTCACTCAGTAGAAGCTTATTTTCTGCACAGTTGCACAGAAAATCCTGCGTGTCTTTATTACCACTGAGGACTTTTCAAAATAAAAGCATAGAGTTTCAGTTGAAAAGAAGCTGCAGGATCCTCTTGGAGATGTTTGCATATACTGTGTGCTGAGTGTCGTGTGTCTCTGGCAGTGTGGTAACATGCCTCTCTTTAACGGAATATAAACTTGTGACTAAGTGCTGTGGGAATGAGAGTGGAGTAAAGATAGAAGCTGTGGCTTCAACGGGAGCTTTTCTAAATCCTGTTATTCACAATACAACGTGTCACTGAGTCTAATCTTCTGTGCTGCGTTCAGGTGCAAAGCTGGATGATTTTGCCGACTTCACGACGTTCGGCATCGCCACGTCTCTGCTGCTGAGGACGACGGACCTGATGGACAACATCCTGTGTGTCTGCTACGTCATGTCCGTGTTCGTGCGCCTCTGCTTCTACACCAGCGGTGAGAGCGGTGCATCAGTGTAGAGCTGGGGAATATAAAGATGTGTGTGTGTGTGTGTGTGTATTTATTTACATACATCTCCACTTCGTTAAATATTCTCATGTCTAGCTGGAGTTTTGTGTTTCCTGCAGGAATCCCCTTCATGTACCGCGGCCTGCCCTGCATCTACTCCTCCGGGATCCTGGCCAGCGCCTCCCTGCTGTCGGGGGGAACCTCCCTATGCTGCGCGTCATCACCGTGGCCATGATCCTGTTCATGATCAGCCAGAGCTTCTACCCCCACGACCGTGTGCTCGAGTCCCAGGCCTGGAAGAAAGCGGTGTACGCTGGAGGTAAAGACAATCCCAAACATCCCAAACTCCATCTCACTTTTATTTGTTCCGTTTATGGTAGTGAGTTTCAAAACGGTCTTAATGAGACGACTGAACGCCATCATGCCCAACATTAGCCTCCTTTAGCTTAGCGGTGGTGAGGTGAAGTCATGTGACCGTGCTGTAGTTCCTTTATAGCCCAACATTAGCCTCCTTTAGCTTAGCGGTGGAGACGTGAAGTCATGTGACCGTGCTGTAGTTCCTTTATAGCCCAACATTAGCCTCCTTTAGCTTAGCGGTGGTGACGTGAAGTCATGTGACCGTGCTGTAGTTCCTTTATAGCCCAACATTAGCCTCCTTTAGCTTAGCGGTGGAGACGTGAAGTCATGTGACCGTGCTGTAGTTCCTTTATAGCCCAACATTAGCCTGCTGTAGTTCCTCTATAGCCCAACATTAGCCTCCTTTAGCTTAGTAAAATGCAAAATTGAAAAGAAAGGAGTGTAATAATAGTGACAGGAATTATGGTTGGATAAAATGTACAGATAAAAACGTGTCCTTAATTAAACCATTACGAAGCACCGGGTAATTCAGACCCTGAGAGAAGTCTAAAGTTACTCCACGATTTCTGACCTCGGTAATGAAACCGTTGACAGATATAGATGTGAATGTTGTCAATGTTTGGCTGTGGCGGCACGAAGGATAGCCTGAAATGTATTGAGATGAAGTATAAGGTACTTGCAGGTCATCTGAACATTAACATCATTTAAGCAGCCTGGAGCGGGATGTGTGTATGTAGTTACATATCGTCAGCATAGAGGATGAAAGTGAAGCCATGTTGATGTATTGCATATCAAAAAATTAACAAAAAAGTGCCAAGAACTGAGCCCTGGGGGACGCCGCGAGAAAGTGGAGCCGGTGAGACGGGAGACCTAAAGCTGCAAATAGAAACAAACTGTCAGACTGAATTTAAAACAGCAGTGAAGGGGATCGGTAGCTCGAGTTCCATATTGAGCTTGGCCTTCAAAAACACTTTCAAAGCATTCAGGTCAGAGTGTTGGTCTGCTTTAAAGGGGCCCAATTCTGCTTTGTTTTACCTCCGGCACACGGTGACATCTTTATGGAGCACGCTCCTATTGGCTAGCGCTGAGGAGGCAGGACATCTATAAGCGGGTTGACCAATCACAACAGAGCCAACCAGCTAACCAATCGGAGCAGACTGGACATGCCATTAAAGCATGGAGACATGTCCCGCTAGAGACGCTACATACTGATATGAATAGGTTCTCTTTAACTCCATATTTCCCAGTGCTCTAAACCTCAGTTACTTACAGTCATTAGCATTCTGACACAAAAGTGCATTCATTCTTATCGTTAGATTTGCTGTTAATGAAAGAGGGAGGATTTTAAATAATGAACAATAATGGGCCCGGACTTGAGCCCTGAGGGACACCACAAGAGAGTGGAGATGAAAGGCTTTGGTGCATAAAATATGAAGTAAATCTTAAAACGATGTCTCAGCTGATTAGTGTGCTGTTATGAATAGGTGCTGTACCCTGATTTAGCGCAGGTTAGCTAGGGGTTGTGTGAAGTCAGACTCTCATCATGTTGTGTTTTTCCCGGAATAGGCCGATTTATCTCAATAATATGTTGTATACATGTTACTGTATAATGCATTTTCAGACTGATTTAGATTTTTGTGGTTACTCGGGCCCACTGCAGTAACTCAGAGCGCCCACTAGAGGCGACGGACCCCCTGTTAAAGACCCACAGTTTAAAGATATCAGCACGGACTTTTTCTCTATTTTCTGACGATGATTGATTCATCTAGAACAGAGGTTCCCAAACTTTTTACAGTATGTACAAAACCACATTTCTTTTAAACCCCAGGTTGATGTAGCCGCTGGTGATTCAGTTTCTTGCTAGAAGTGGCGCGGCTCAGCGGCCGACTGCAACTCCTCTTCAGCAGCTAAATGTTCGTCTGACTTTGACCCGTCGGGCCAGCGATTTCACTTGGACTGTTTTTTGGACCCTGTAGCCATTTCAAATTTCCAGCTAAGGAGTTCGTATACAGTCGCGTCAAGCTAATGCTAATGCTAAAGATGCTAATTCATGCCAAAGTCAAGTCCAACCAAAATTAAGTTCAGAAATATTTAAGAGCTAATGTTTACATCATTGTGATGTGATGTGTATATGTAATAAATAACCGTTGTCTGGAATGAAATGATTTGCTTTGGATTGATGTTGATGACAGTTTGGGTCAAGTTTTAAAACCGTTATCAAGTAAAAACTGTTTGGGAATTACTGGTCTAGAAAATAATCGGCAGATTATTCCATAATGGAGAAAACTACGGTGGCCCAAAGGTGGAAACGTACATTAACAGCTCAAATCTTTTCGCTCAGGAGGAACAGCTTCAGAAAGGATGCAGATATAGAAACTCAGATCAGAACTCATGCAGGAACATCTGCAGCAGCTCTTCAACACATGCAGCATCTAGAGAACATTCAGCAGAGGAAACATGAGCAGTTTACTAAAAGCTGCAGAAACCAAACGCTGCAAATACAAACTAAAACAAGTTGACTTATAAACAGCTGTCCAGCTTTATGATCCTGAACGTCACCCAGCGCTCCGGTCCCAGCTGTGTGCGTCCCTCTTTAGTGTCCCCTGGTCTCCAGCTGTGTGCGTCTCTCTTTAGTGTCCCCTGGTCTCCAGCTGTGTGCGTCTCTCTTTAGTGTCCCCTGGTCTCCAGCTGTGTGCGTCTCTCTTTAGTGTCCCCTGGTCTCCAGCTGTGTGCGTCTCTCTTTAGTGTCCCCTGGTCTCCAGCTGTGTGTGTCTCTCTTTAGTGTCCCCTGGTCTCCAGCTGTGTGCGTCTCTCTTTAGTGCCCCCTGGTCTCCAGCTGTGTGCGTCTCTCTTTAGTGTCCCCTGGTCTCCAGCTGTGTGCGTCTCTCTTTAGTGCCCCCTGGTCTCCAGCTGTGTGCGTCTCTCTTTAGTGTCCCCTGGTCTCCAGCTGTGTGCGTCTCTCTTTAGTGCCCCCTGGTCTCCAGCTGTGTGCGTCTGTCTTTAGTGTCCCCTGGTCTCCAGCTGTGTGCGTCTCTCTTTAGTGTCCCCTGGTCTCCAGCTGTGTGTGTCCCTCTTTAGTGTCCCCTGGTCTCCAGCTGTGTGTGTCCCTCTTTAGTGTCCCCTGGTCTCCAGCTGTGTGCGTCTCTCTTTAGTGCCCCCTGGTCTCCAGCTGTGTGCGTCTCTCTTTAGTGCCCCCTGGTCTCCAGCTGTGTGCGTCTCTCTTTAGTGTCCCCTGGTCTCCAGCTGTGTGCGTCTCTCTTTAGTGCCCCCTGGTCTCCAGCTGTGTGCGTCTGTCTTTAGTGTCCCCTGGTCTCCAGCTGTGTGCGTCTCTCTTTAGTGTCCCCTGGTCTCCAGCTGTGTGCGTCTCTCTTTAGTGTCCCCTGGTCTCCAGCTGTGTGCGTCTGTCTTTAGTGTCCCCTGGTCTCCAGCTGTGTGCGTCTCTCTTTAGTGTCCCCTGGTCTCCAGCTGTGTGCGTCTCTCTTTAGTGTCCCCTGGTCTCCGTTGTGTTGGAGCTTCTTGCAGCGTTTGGTTTCTGCAGCTTTTAGTAAACTGCTCATGTTTCCTCTGCTGAATGTTCTCTAGATGCTGCATGAGTTGAAGAGCTGCTGCAGATGTTCCTGCATGTGTTGAAGAGCTGCTGCAGATGTTCCTGCATGAGTTCTGATTTGAGTTTCTAAATCTGCATCCTCTCTGAAGCTGTTCCTCCTGAGGGAGGAGATTCGGGACGTGGTGTTGGCACCGGTCGGCCTCCGTAGCTGCAGCCCTGCTGTTGAGTTAATGTGTTTTATTCATTGCTTATCCTCTTCTCACTCAAATTCTATATATTTTTTTATTTCCAGGAGTCGCCATGGTGTTCTGCTCTTCCTTCCCCCCCGCATGTGTGTACTACCTGTTGTGGTCAGTCTCCTACATTTTGTTTCCAACATCCCTCTGGAGCAACAAGGTGTAAAATGGGTGCTGGCTTTGTCCAAAAAACCCAGAATACTGTAGGTTACCCTCGGGCCCGTCCGGGTGAAGAAGAGGACGAAGAGGAACTTCCAGCCGGCTGCTAAACACAGGATAAAAGGAAGAAATTATTTCAACTGCACACATTTATTGTAGATGTGTGCCTCTAATTAGTTTTTTAATTGAAATCCGGCAGGATTATGATCTTGTGTTGAGCATAACTTAATGAGTAACTGTTCCAGTGCTACGGTCTGTAGGTCAGGCCTTTCATCCCCAGTATAAATCCAATTCCACGTTTATCTTTAACAGAGACAGCACTACGACCGGTAGGGAGGCAACTCTACTTTATTATCAATTTATCTGCCGGTTATTTTCTCCAGGTCGGTCCTTAATATGTTAGAAATCAGTCTTTATCCAAAATATATTCACTTCAAAATGAGACGAGTCAGAAAGCAGAGAGCTTCATATTCAGAGGCTTTTTTTAGACGTCTTTGCATGGAATTAATTACTCTTTATTTTCTGTGGACGGTTAACGGCTGCAGATCTAAGAAGCAGTCCTGCGTTTACGGACTGTCTTTGAATGCATCAGGGTTTGAGGTTTCACAGCATTCAGGTCAGGATGTTTGTCTCCTTTTTAAAAATCCACTATTCCCACTTGTGCATTGGTTTCAAATCCAGTGAGAAACACGGTTGTTATTATTAGATTAGTGCAGGTTGTAAAACGTGCTCCGACCCTTCTGTGTGGTGGTGTGAAGTTGTGGCTTCAGAAATGGTGTTGGACTCTGTCTTCTGTTTGGTCGCTGCGTGTCTCTGTTTTAGGAGGCATTCCAGTTTAACCAGTGGCTCCACCCCCCCCCCCCCCCTCTCCGTGTTGATCTTTAACTGGGCCAGTATTCAGTGTGATGGGCTCATCCTGTGTGAGTCACCTGGAGGTCATACAGTAAACCCACCTTTTTCATTTGGACCGGCTCTAACCTTTAATCGGGGGGCAGATCACCATTATTTTTTTTAAAAGGGCCCCTATTCTGCTTTGGGGGGGTGTTCTCTTTCAGTGTGTTCTGTTCATTTTTGTTTCTCTCCCACACACTTCCAGAACACAGTGACATCACTCTGTAACACTCACGCTGCTATTGGCTAGCACTCCAACACATTGTGCTGAAGTGGGCGGGACAGCTCTAAGTTGGTTGACCAATCACAACAGAGCCATGTCCCAGTAGAGATAAAACGAACAGAACGCCCCCCCCCCCTTACTAACCAGAGAGGGTCCGCAGTGTGGCGTTCAAACCCTCCTTTCTCTCTGGACATTCAGCTTCCTGTGTGGGTGTGTTGCTCTGGACTGTGGCGTGATGTTTTTCACACTCAGCTCTACTCTGCCCCCCCATAACAAACAGAACGCTCTTCATGAAGAATAAGATCTGTGCTTTTACTTTGACTGGCTGTACATTTTTTGACAATAAAGAGGAAATGAAATGGAATGTTTCCAGTGGTTTTATTTGACACTCATTACTGACGTAACACATATCTCTGTAAACGAGCTGTAAGTACATCTACTCAGGTACCATTTTAAGGTACATCTACTCAGGTACCATTTTAAGGTACATCTACTCAGGTACCATTTTAAGGTACATCTACTCAGGTACCATTTTAAGGTACATCTACTCAGGTACCATTTTAAGGTACATCTACTCAGGTACCATTTTAAGGTACATCTACTCAGGTACCATTTTAAGGTACTGAGCTCGAGTATTTACATTTCATGCTACTGTGTACTTTTACTCCACTACATGTATTTAGTTCCTTTAGTTGCTAGGCAGATCTGGATGAATGATGAGAACACTTCCTACTTTTACTGAGACAGAGTACTCCTGCACTCTGGTACTTCTACTTTACTCAAGACCTGAGTACTTCTACTTTACTCTAGATCTGAGTACTTCTACTTTTACTCAAGTACCAGATCTGAGTACTTCTACTTTACTCAAGTACAAGACCTGAGTACTTCTACTTTACTAAAGTACAAGACCTGAGTACTTCTACTTTACTCAAGTACCAGATCTGAGTACTTCTACTTTACTCAAGTAGAAGATCTGAGTACTTCTACTTTAACTCAAGTACCAGATCTGAGTACTTCTACTTTACTCAAGTACCAGATCTGAGTACTTCTACTTTACTCAAGTACAAGACCCGAGTACTTCTACTTTAACTCAAGTACCAGATCTGAGTACTTCTACTTTACTCAAGTACCAGATCTGAGTACTTCTACTTTAACTCAAGTACAAGACCTGAGTACTTCTACTTTAACTCAAGTACAAGACCTGAGTACTTCTACTTTACTCAAGTACAAGACCTGAGTACTTCTACTTTACTCTAGATCTGAGTACTTCTACTTTACTCTAGATCTGAGTACTTCTACTGCTCTCAGTGTGTTTCCTGTCGGGGGGGCATCAGGCCGGCCCTCCTGTGGTACTCTGGTATGTGAATGGGTCCGGGGACAGAGATGTGGTTCTGGTCTGCCAGGCGCTGTGAGGCCCGCAGCAGCTTCAGGATGGCGGAGAAGGCGGGCCGGTCCTTAAAGCTCCACATCCAGCAGTACTTCATCAGGTCGTAGCTGCAACACGGGGGGGGGGGGGTAGTATTTAGCTTAGCTTGCAATTGAGCTGTTAGGGGGACTACTTCTCCCCGGGTTACTCACAGTGTCCCTCCACAGTTCTTGGGTCTCTTCATGCGGTAGGACCCCTGCAGCTTCTGCAGAACCTCCTGAGGCTCCAGGTCCGGGTACGGAGGAGCACCTGGGTGGGGGGGGACGTGGATAGATAAATACATGGTGGTTCTAGGGGAGGCTGAAAAGATGCTAAGACGTACAGCTGCACCTGAGGTGGTCTTTAAAACCCGATAACATGCAGATTGTGTTGATTGGAAGTTTGGTGAAGAATATAAAGGTGAATGTGTATAAAACTGGTTTATCTTCAACAGAGACAGCACCACGGCCAGCAGGGAGGAGACTATCCATTTATCTGCCGGTTATTTTCTCCAGGTCGGTCTTTAAAATGTTAGAAAACAGTCCTGAAATCAGTCTTTGAGTCAAAGGTCATTCACTTCCATATGAGGTGAATCAGAAGCAGAGAGCTTCATATTCAGAGGCTTTTTTTAGACGTCTTTGCCTGGAATTAATTACCCTTTATTTTCTGTGGACGGTTAACGGCTGCAGATCTAACAAGCAGTCCTGCGTTTACAGATTGTCTTTGAATGCATCAGGGTTTGAGGTTTCACAGCATTCAGGTCAGGATGTTTAAAATAGTCCTAAAATCAGTCTTTGAGTCAAAGGTTATTCACTTCAATATGAGATCAATCAGAAGCAGGAGCGCTTCAGGCTGGAAACGGCTTCCAATACATACTGGTTCTATGTGATGGTGAAACTGGTGCAGCACTAACTGCAGCAAAACCAAAATATTCTGCAGATATTTTTCTGTAAATATCTTTCCTAGATTCTCAGAGTCCCTGGTGATGACTTCAGATGTCTTGTTGCCTCAGTCCAAAACCCGAAGATGTTCAGTTTAACGAACACATCTCCGTATTCCAGTTTAACGAACACATCTCCGTATTCCAGTTTTAACAAACACATCTCCGTATTCCAGTTTAACAAACACATCTCCGTATTCCAGTTTAACAAACACATCTCCGTATTCCAGTTTAACAAACACATCTCCGTATTCCAGTTTAACGACACATCTCCGTATTCCAGTTTAACAATCACATCTCCGTATTCCAGTTTAACAAACACATCTCCGTATTCCAGTTTTATACGAACACCTCTCATCTCCGTATTCCAGTTTAACGAACACATCTCCGTATTCCCAGTTTAACGAACACAGCTCCTATTCCATTTAACAAACACATCTCCGTATTCCAGTTTTAACAAACACATCTCCGTATTCCAGTTTAACAAACACATCTCCGTATTCCAGTTTAACAAACACATCTCCGTATTCCAGGCGCTGAAATCGGCTTTTTCTGAGATTTTTTGCTTGAAAATCACTTTCTAAATCCATCGATTATCAAAGTGGTCATTATTGTTATTTTGCACCCTGTCTGAGGAGGATCTGTAAGCTGCTGATTGTTTGGATATTTGATGTAGAACCTGCAGCGTTACCGAGAGTAATCAGCTCATACAGCAGGATGCCGAAGGACCACCTGCAGGGAACAGAACCAGAAGTTTAGCCTCATAGAGTCAGCCCTTTAGCGTCCTCGGTGTGTCTGTGGCCTCACACGTCGCTCCGGTCGATGCTGAGCTGCATCAGGACCCTTTCCGGAGCCTGCCACTTCAGAGGGGCCCCGCCGGCCCCCCCTGGATCCTTCCCACGGCTCGAAAATGCCCCGCCGAGCCCCGAGACCTGCACCGAGAGCCCGGGCCCGATCAGGATGTTCCTGGCAGCCACGTAGCCGTGCACCAGCCTGTGGTCGGACATCAGGTAGTCCTGGAACACACACAGAGATCCTGGAATCAGTGAGCACCAGCAGGACGTCTGAGAGCTTCTTTCTATGAGTTTCAAAATAAAAGCATCCCTTCGTGGTCAGATGTGGACCTGCTGTCCCTCTCATCAGCTCTGCCTCTGCTCACCCTGAAGGCTCTCTCAGATATTTGGTTTTGTCAGGGCGGGACTTTGAGCTAAAGCACGACTGAATCTGCAGTCAGTCTCAACATATGAATAAACACATTGTACTTTAGGTTAGTTAGGAATGATTGGATGAAACCCAGAGTGACTCACGAGGCCGGCTGCCACCTGCTGTGCGACCTCAAACACCGACCTCTCCGAGAAGATCAGCGCCGGGTCTGCAGGGGGGGGGTCATCCTGCAGGAGAAAATACACATTATCTGATCTGTTCCACAGCTGCAGTTTTAAACAACCTGTTGCATTTGTAATAAAGAGCCTGAACATGTGATGCACTCCAGAGGGACTGTAAGACACACGGGACCGCTCTCCTCCCAGAACAGGAACACATGCACGGATGAAAACCTCTGTTTCGGCCGGTTGTTACAGAACAGGATTAGGTAGAAGCAAAAAGGACAATCCTTATTTTAAGATAATGCTTTGCAGTGCCGCAGCAACAACCAGGGGAAGGACGCGATTCAGGTATTACTCAAATCCAAAATGACTACTCCTGCAATATGCAAACAGTCTGTGGGGCGACAGAGCTGAACGTCAAGGCTGCTGAGAGGTGCCGGCGTCCTGTGAGATCTGATGGAAACGGGTCGGGTTCTGTTTACGTGTCGGAGGCTCCAGAGGAAGTTCAGCAGGTTCCCCGGGCTGCAGGCCTCGTGCAGCAGACAGACGGGCAGTCGTTCTGTCTGACAGAACATCATCCGCAGAACGTTCTGGTGCTTACACACCGAGGCGTGGAACAGCAGGCGCTGCTCGAACCGGGCCTCCTCCGCCGGGCCCCAGCCATCTGCCGGTACGGAATCAGAACCAGAGGGTTAGGGGTCGGCTCGGTTTGAATGACAGGGTAAAGAGCTTTGTGTGATCGGATTATAAAATATATACATGTACTCAGATGTATAGAGGTCCATAAAAATAGAGAGGGTTATTAAAAAGGTAGAACGCTTTTAGAAATCAGTGTGTTGCAACAATGGGAATTCTATTGTATCATAGATTTGGGAATGATTCATAAAGATAGCAAAGAAACGAGGACGGGTTTGATTTGTTTTTAACGTACTGAGAGCACTTTCTTCCTGTTGAATCCAGAAATATAGTTATTAATCTCTCATCGTCCTGCAGTACCTCGGAGGGTCTTCACCACCACAGCAGTGGGGGGGCCCCCGTCCCTCCTCCTCAGCAGACCCTTACAGACGGGGCCGTGCCGACCCTGATGCCAGACCTGCAGACCCTCCAGGACCGAATCCTCCGGGATCTCCCAGGACCTCAGAGAGGGCTGGACCTTCAGAGGAGGGGGGGAAGCTGCAGGCAAAGACACCCCCTGCTGGCCGGACACACACACTGCAGATACAGAGACACACACACCTGTAACACACACTGAGACACACACACTTGGTGATGTCTTCAGGAACTCATGAAGGACCTAATAAGAGACGGGTTATTTCAGGGCATACCATTAGTGAAGTGTGCGGGGGGGCTGTGCGCTCGCTGCTTGTTCCTGTGCAGGCTGCAGAAGATGAGGGTCAGGATGAAGAGGAAGCTCACAGCCAGCACGCACGGGATGATGATCACAGCCTCACCTGCAGACTCCTCATCTGCAGAGAGAAAAGGAGGAGGATGAGGAGTAGGAAGAGGAGGAGGAGGAGGAGGAGGTGCAACAGCAGCAGGTTATAATGCAATGAGTCTCTTACAGCAGAGGGGGGGCGAGGTGTCGTTGGTGCATCTTTGAGGAGCAGCCGGCATGTCTCCGATCACACAGACACGCTCTAACCCTGAGGAGGGGGTCTGTTAGATCCAGCGGGACCTGAAGCTTCAAAAGACTCTGAGGTTCCTCACCGGGCTCCTGACGCCCCATGAAGCAGACTCATATTCCCTCCTTAAATGTATGAAAATGCACCGAAAGGAGCTGTTTCCAGCTGCTGGTGGAACATGTCCTCAGTGCAGTGTGTCTGTCTGCGGGGGCGCTGACCCGGGAGAGGGCACTGACCCGAGAGAGGGGGCTGACCCGAGAGAGGGGGATGACCCGAGAGAGGGGGCTGGCGTTTACTGAGTGTTAATCATTACCAGAGGCCTGGTTCCCCTGAGGAGACTCTGATTAATACTCTATATTTAGGGCCATAATTAACCTTTGCCTCAGTAACAGTTGTAAATATTTGCTCTGCAGTTTTTTGTTTTAACTTCTACTTTTATTTAATATTTCATCTGATCCTTGTACTTTACTTTAGAGGCCATGCAAAGGTTTGACTAACACTTTATATCATGTCATTTGAAATGCTTTGTAACAAATGATATAAAAATGCTAATTCAAAAATCTTTTATTGAATTAGAAAACAAAGTGTACAAAAGGACATGAAGGAGTTAGAGTAATGAGAACAAATGTTTTGGGTTTTTCTAAAGCTAAGAAAAAAGTAGAAAAAGTCAGATTTGTTAGAAATGATGAGAAAGCCGTTTGCAGTGTTTGGGTCCAGGTTGAGAGCACAGGCATGTGATGGAGAAACATAACGACACATCTCATCGGCACAAAGACGGAACAACAGGCAGCTGGAGAATTCATATTCTCAACTCAAAAAGCAAAACTTACACCAGATCAGATCTCTCTTGTCTGTGATGGTCTCCACAGACGCAAGCTCTTGAAAGTGTGCGGGGACCAGCCGGCCCTTCCTGTAGCGGTAGATGGCGTCTCCTTTGTACTTGTCATTGGTTTTGGATGTTATGAAGAAACGGAATCGGCCGTTGTTCTTCAGCGCTTTGGAAGCACCCTGGAAAAATGTGGCTTTTTCTCTCGTTGTGTTCAGAACTTCCTCAGAGAAGTACCACTGCTCTTCATGGGTACTTCCTAACTTGCTGGATTTCAAGAAGTCAGCCATCTCGTCAAGGTGCATACCACCCTTTATCATGGAGGTGAAACAAAGCACAGAGCCTCCTCGACACCTGAAGCAAGAACCTCTCTGTCCAGCTCGGTCTGGTTCAGGACGATCGTAACTCCCTCCATGGTGTCGACACAGGACCTGATGACGTTGATTTCTCTCTCTTTGTTTTCCAGCCACCTGTTTAGTTTGTCATGGCTGAATGGTGACTCCGCTTCGTCTTCAAAGACTGATTTCAGCGAGCTCTCATTTTCCTTTCCTTCACGGATGGAGGGAAGTTTCTTTGCCATGGCTTTTTGGATGTTGGTTTCATGATAACCACACAGTTTGAGGAAAGTGCTCAACTCTTCGCGAAGCACAGGGAAACTCTCTACCACTTTGTCTTCCAGAGAATCGTTGCATCTCAGTCTTGTCTCCCTTAACGCTTCCAGAGCTTCCTGTGCCTTCCTCACTAACTCGATGCTGATATCGTTCCTCACCTCAGTGGCTTCAGATTCCAAAAGTTTCAGCGGCATCAGACAGACCTTCACTGGGACAGCATTCTCTCTGTTTTTTCCCAGTAGCTGTGGAAGCTGTGTGTAGGTCTGCACTGTATCTTGAAATGTGGCAGGGTTGCTTTCAAGAATGACGTCTCCGTAGAATTTGCAGGAGAATTTGTTAGTCAGGGCTTGCTCTTCATCAGTCAGCTTGTTTTACAGAAGGGATCTTCTTTATCACAGTGTGCATGCTGCCCTTCAACCAGTCCACCCAGGAAACTGACCTTCAGAGATGAATCCCCCAAAAAGATTTCTGAGAAGCTCCGGAAAAGTGAGAAAAGCAAATCTATTTCGATTAGTAACTTTGGCTGCTCGAGGACCAGGATCCGTTCAGCTCCAGTAAACAGGTAATGAAGACACACTTAAAGGGTTAAGGTCTTATTTAAATACAAACCTATATTATGTTTAAGGTGTTTCGGCTGCACCTATTTGACTTATATTTCACATATGAATCACTTAGGTCTGCAGAGTTCTGTGTTTCCTTTATTTCACAAATGCTAGTGTTTTTATTGTTCTCCTTTGGTACAACAGGTACAAATGTCAGCAGTTGTCTTGTGTGTGGTTATTTAATGATACATCATCCATAGGTTTTGTATGAAGTATAACTAAAATGCTGTGGGGTCGAACATGTTTGGCAGCTCCAGACAAAATGCATGTGGTGGAAAAAAGGGGCCAAATGATGGTAAAGGTTGCAGACCCCTGTGCCCATGGAGATGGACTCCCTTTTGGAGGCAGCATCAAGTGGCCGTTTGAGGAACTGCAGGACCTGGCAGCTCCGTTTGAGATCCACTGCCCCGGAGTTTTCCGTTTGCTACCGTCCCCCTCGGGCAGACCTGAGGTAAAACAACACTTCCTTCATGCCTCAAATCAACAACTGACACCATTAACTAAATGATAGAAATCGACTGTGTGTAATTGCTGCGGTTTTTTGTGTTGGCCTTTCATGGATCACTTGAATTAATCCAGAATTGTATTGTGTAATGTTTGTGATACATGTTCTGCTGCAGATGTTTATACTTTATAACACTTGCTGTAAATGTTTAGATTTAGAGTTTTGATTTGATCATGTCTATACTTTATTCCACCTTCCAAATGTTTAAATGCCTGAACACACTGCTGCTCCCAATGTCCAAATTAGGGAACAATAAAGCACCTACCTGCCTACCTGCCTGCCTGCCTGCCTGCCTGCCTACCTACCTACCTACCTACCTACCTACCTGAGGACTTATATTCATATCGTCGCAAACTGAGTAAGATAGAATAATCAGGCACGTTGAATATTACTCATATTGAGAGGCGTGTGCTTGAGCTGGATAAAGGGTCAGTGTCAGGAGGGGTCCCGGGCCTTGTTAGTGAGGCCGGTACCAGAGGGGAAGAAGAAGCTGTTCAGACTTCCTGCCAGATGGGGGGGCAACAGGGTGGGATATTGTGTTTCTGGAACCTACTTGCACCATCAGGTCTATCTCAGTATCGTTATGCTCTATTTCAGTCTTTTCATGTAGAATTTATGGACAGGTTAGTTACAGGCTGTGGCTCAGTGGGATAGTGCCACTACAGCCACTAGAGGGGAGCCTTGCGTCAGAAATCCTGCACCAGGTTTCCTCCTCAGGTCTCAGTGTGTTTTTGTCAGGTTAAACCACACAACAAACCCAAGAACCAAACAGAAACTAAAGACCATTTTATAAACTACTCATCCCTCAAACTGCACTTTATCTTAAACTCTACTATCGCGAGATCACAGTAAACATTTCCCACGGGAACAGATGTTTCCCAGGAGGAGCTCCGCCCCTCAACACACCATGGAGACACAATGCACACAAGCCCCGCCTCCTCTCCTTCACCATTGGTTCTAGGAGGGGGCTCTAGCCGCGCCTCCTGAGCTCTGATTGGACGGAAGCTGCTGCCATCAGGAAAGAAACACGGAAAAAGATCAAAAAAGTTCTGGAGTGAGGAGAACCGGATCCTGCTGTCGGAGCTGCTGCTGAGAGGGGTCTTACCGGAGGAATACATACAGTATAGAGGGAGTAAAGGAGGGCGTCCGAGAGGAGGAGGCGCAGAGGGAGGACAGGTGTGTTTTTCTGTTTCTAAGGACTGAGGACAGGCGGACAGGTGCAGATCAATCCGCCTCTCAAGTTTCCCTGCGAGGACTTTTTATTCCTGGTTTTATTTTGAAAGTGGAGTATCCCCCCCCCCCCCCCCCCCCAGCTGCTCCGTGTGTCCTACAGGAGCGAGGTTCCCGGCGTCAGGAGAGCCACACTCCCCCCGCTTCGCCACTGCTGGTGATGCTCCTCCGCCGCACAGCAGGGGGGCTTCAGCTGCAATAACACCGGATCTATTTTCTCTCTTTCTTATGGAATACACACTCCAGCAAACCTGACGGATTTTCCCATGCGTCATTGCGACTGAAGGACGAGCCCTCTCTCTCTGCACATACACACACACACACACACACACACACACACACACACACACACACACACACACACACACACACACACACGCCCCGAAACAAACATGTCCAAAACACTGAAGAAGAAGAAGCACTGGTCCTCCAAGGTGCAGGAATGCAGCCTGTCGTGGGGGGGCGAGGGAGGGGAGGTTGGGGTGAGGGGGGGCGCGGAGATGGGGGAGTTCCCGCACCTCGCGCACACCGTCCCGGAGGGGCTGCTCGTGCACGCGGGCAGGGCTCCGTGCGCGGGAGACGTGCTGCTGGAGGTGAACGGCACCCCAGTGAGCGGACTCACACACAGGGACACACTGGCCGTCATCAGGCACTTCCGGGAGCCCATCCGACTCAAGACCGTCAGACCAGGTGTGTAGCTCTCTCACACACACACACACACACACACACACACACACACACACACACACACACACACACACACACACACACACACACACACACACTGCCCCTATGGGACAGGTGAGGCTAGTTTCATGAATCCTTAATGAGGGGATCCTGTGTAGATGGACCATGTGTGTGTGTGAGGTACTCCACAGGTGAACAGTGTGTTTCAGGGTTGACATATCTGTATTGTGTTTCTGTACGCCCCCCCCCCCCACCCCCCGACCCCCTGTGGAGCTCCATCAGTTCCCACAGAGCTGCAGACCAGCAGCGAGGAACCTGCTGGGTTCTGCAACACGCAGTCCTGCAGCTTGAGGCTCTCTTTCTGAGCATTAACATTCTTCTGAGTGCTATAAAACACACACACACACACACACACACACACACACACACACACACACACACACACACACACAGGGTAGAGTTTGACTTTTAGTAATGCTATAGTTATTATCAGGTAATAACACACTCTAAAGTCCAGTGAGGCGTGTGTGTGTGTGTGTGTGTGTGTGTGACTCCCCAGGACGGAGCTGGCCTTCCTTATCAGTGTGTTCAGTCTCTTCCTGTCAGCAGCCGTGTAAAGTTTAATATTAGTCATTTTTAACGCTCTTTTCAGCACTTCTGTTAGACTCAAGATTGAGTGTGGAGCTTCTGCAGGATCCTGCGTGGAGATACTCCGAAGAAACTAATCAAGTCAACAAAGTGCACCAGTGTTAGTCACAGCCCTGCAATACCCAGCATCTGCACGGAATCAGTATCTCCATTACTCCCTGTTGGATTTCCTCCTCTCTTCTCCCCCTCTCTATGCTCTGAGTAAATGAATCTGAACGATCTACTGCCCGTCCTGACAGAGGGATCCTCCTGTGGTGCTCTCTGAGGTTTAAACCCCGTTAATCGAGGCGTTCCTCAGGGAGTTTATCCTCGTTACTGCAAGGGTTGTACGCTGCAGAATGTAACCCCTCTGATTCTGATTAGTGAAATGTTGCACAGCCTTTCCTCAGAGACTACTCCATCTCTTTGTCTTGCCTGCTCTGACGACCTCACCTGCAGCTCGTAGATGTTACCTGATGTTGCATCGTCATGAGCGCATCATGCTAAGCTAACGTTAGCACAGGAAGCAGAGGTTTCTCCATGCAGCGCGGCGTGCTGTAACCTTGAGGAGGCGAGGAGTTGTGCTGCAGGAACAGAGGGAGAGTGGGTCGCTCACTGATCAACTAACTCTGCACACACCACACACACACACACACACACACACACACACACACACACACACACACACACACACACACACACACACACACACTCAGATGTGTATTTCTGCTGCAGCTTCATGTAGGCAGCTCTCAGCTCCTGCAGCTACCCTTGCTCACAGATCAGGAGGAAAATGCATGCTGGGAAAAGGCTTCTCGGCACGTTCATGAATACTGATTGATATTCAGAGAGGACGGTGGTGCGGATGCAGGGATTCTATCCAAGGTACAGGTGGAGACATGCTTGGTATCACAGCAGGCTTTTCTTGTGGTAGTTTGAACGTGTTGTGGTTGAGCTAATAGACTCTGTTCATCAGGTGTGTTTCAGTTTAACTAAATGGAGCAGACAGCTTCCTGGGGCAGCTGATGCCAGAAGGCCTCCAGGTGACAGCATGAATAATAGAGAGAGGGAGAATCACACCGTATCGCCCACCTGTTGGCTTCCTCAGATGTCTGTATCTGAACGTAGTTGCCTAAACGCATGCATTTAAACTCTCCTAGTACTAAGAGCAAAGTACCAGACTTTCTGGACCGGGTCTCTGCCGGGACTTGAAACCAGCGCCCCTCTGAGTCCCTGCAGACTGAGCTGCGTATAAACCAGCACCATGAATTAGAAATGACTGACTGAACGTATCCGCTGCACCGACGGTCAAACGTCTCCTGAATAAAGCATGGCTCTGCTGCAGCCTCCTGCTCTCACCCCTCCTACAGCTCCACCAGGAGGATGCTCAATATTCAGAGTGTGTGTGTGTGTATGTGTGTGTGTGTGTGTTTAAGTGCATGTGTCTCCCAGCTGTACACCTGATGTGACACCCCCCTCCTCCGCTGCTTCTCATCCCACAACCCCGTCACACTCCTCCTGCAGCAGCAGCTGAATACTAAAACCCCTCCAACATTTACCCTCCTCCTCCTCCTCCTCCTCCTCCTCCTCCTCCTCTCCTCTCCTCTTCCTCTCCTCCTCCTCAGTCGATGTAGTGAGCAGGAAGAGGATAACCGATGAAGCTGCATCTTTACCCTCTTGCCTCCTATATCTGCAGTATGTTTGCAGCGGGAAACATCTGACGACCCCCCCACCTCCCCCCGGTGCAGGGCTGGTCTCCGTGGAGCTGCACTGCGGTAACAAATAGAACAACAGGGATCAGGTTTCTGAGGATCCTCTGCTAGCTACACGACTTGGCAGCTAGTTTAAAGGAGGACACCACACACACACACACACACACACACACACACACACACACACACACACACACACACACACACACTCCTGCAGCTGCTCCTCCTTCAGATGGAGGAGGTCAGATACTAAACACACGAACAGAGAGCAACTCTTCATCATGAGGAACACACTCCTCCTTTAGTGATGAAGAGCTGCTCTCTGCTGAATAGAAGGGTGGTTTATGTCTCTGTGTTTGAGAGACTGGTCCCAGAGAGCTCTGCACTGGAGCTGCAATGCTAATCATCCACGGAAATAAACCCCCCCAAGATGCGTACTGTTTTAGTCACCCTGCAGAAACGTCTCTGATCTGGAGATCTGCTGCTCCCCTCTGTTCGATGAGTGAATATCTGTGGACATTTAAACCGTCAGCCTCTGAGACACTGGGAAGCACATGTATACACATCCATAGAGAGTCACGTCTGATCCACTCAGAACTTTGGAAAGAAGTTCCAATTTGATCTAAAAAGGAAAGAAGTCTGAATTTGAGTGTGTCCCTGCAGTCTGACAGCAGACCCCCCACCCCCTGCTGCAGGCTGTGTTGGAGGCATGCAGTTATTCTGGTCTGTTCCCAACAGCTGCTGCTTGTTGTTCTGTCTCACTGAGGAGGTCTTTTCTTCACAGTGCTGTTCTGAAAGTGTCTCTGGCTTCAGACAGGTGATGTCAGCACAGCTCCTCTGACTACCTTCACTGCTCTGACATCCTGTTGTGGCAGAAGCCGTTTCCTACTCATTTTACCGGCGCAGTTTTCCTTATGGTTTTGCTTGTGATGGCAGCCTGTGTAGCCCATGTACTGATTCCATCCCATAGCTGCAATAATACACAGGAGAACGTCTGCCTGCTCTTCCCAATGCTCACTAACAGAACGGTGATTAAAGTACGGTGAGTAAACAGCACCACACTGACCCGGTTAGTGCTGCCGGACTTTATAAAGTGTGTGTGTATCAGTGTGTGGTCTCGCTGTAGTCCCTGTGCTCAGAGATACTGCTGTTACAACTTGTACTCGCTGTACTCCAAGAGCTGTAAGCTCAGGTTAATCTCCCCCTCCAAAGTAAGCGTGACGTATTGGTTTTTCGGCGCTTAAAGCCGGCACCGCTGTGGTGGAAACACGATCTTTATCTGCTCCGGCTCTGGCTCCAGCTCTGGCTCCGGGTTGGTGGACAAACAGCATGAGTGTAAACAGGTTTCTGTCTGAGGCTCCTGATACAATCTTTGTGCTCCTCTGAGAGGAATGCAGTCCGACAGGTGAGACTGAGAGAGGCACCTGTCTCCTGTCTCACCTGGAGTCAGCCGGCCTCTCAGATAGATGCTGTTTGGTTCTGAGGAGCCGGTCTCTGGTTCTGAGAAGTCTCTCTCTGGTTCTTAGGAGCCTCTCTCTGGTTCTGAGGAGTTGGTCTCTGGTTCTGAGGAGTCTCTGGTTCTGAGGAGTCTCTCTCTGGTTCTGAGAAGTCTCTCTCTGGTTCTGAGGAGCCTCTCTCTGGTTGTGAGGAGTTGGTCTGTGGTTCTGAGGAGTCTCTGGTTCTGAGGAGTTGGTCTGTGGTTCTGAAGAGTTGGTCTGTGGTTCTGAGGAGTTGGTCTGTGGTTCTGAGGAGTCTCTCTCTGGTTCTGAAGAGTCTCTCTCTGGTTCTGAGAAGTCTCTCTCTGGTTCTGAGGAGTCTCTGTTTCTGAGGAGTCGGTCTGTGGTTCTGAGGAGCCTCTCTCTGGTTCTGAGGAGTTGGTCTGTGGTTCTGAGGAGTCTCTCTCTGGTTCTGAGGAGTCTCTCTCTGGTTCTGAGAAGACACACACACACACACACACACACACACACACACACACACACACACACACACACACACACACACACACAGCCTTCCTATTATTGGACCGAGCTCCATTCATCCATCACATCCCCCCCCCCCTCGTTTTATCTGCCCCATCCTTCTGGTTTCCTCGCTGCCTCACCGGCCGAGTGAAGCGGAGCGTCCTCTGCTCTGTCTCTGAGGGGGACGGGCCCGGGAACATCAGGGCAGATGAGAACAGATTCTAGATGTTGAAGGGAATTATTGATTTGGCATCACTCATTAAAAAGGTCGGTGATCTACTCTGCAGAGCAGTCTGTTTTTACCCAGATATCTCAAACAGACACATGTTCTGGGAAAGTAAATCAGATAACAAATAAAACGGGTCTCGTCAGGGTCAGGGTCAGGGTCAGGGTCAGGGTCAGGGTCAGGGTCAGGGTTAGCATTAGGGTCAGGGTTAGCGTCAGGGTCAGGGTTAGCATTAGGGTCAGGGTCAGGGTTAGCGTTAGGGTCAGGGTTAGCATTAGGGTCAGGGTTAGCATTAGGGTCAGGGTCAGGGTTAGCGTTAGGGTCAGGGTCAGGGTTAGGGTCAGCGTCAGGGTCAGGGTTAGCGTTAGGGTCAGCGTCAGGGTCAGGGTTACCTAACTACAGAAATGACACGGGGACATTTTAAATAGATCCTAAAAATTGATTGATATTAGAATGAGACGGGGAGGACATCCAGGAACTGTAGAGAGGCAGGTGCATCAGCTCCCGTGTGTGTGTGTGTGTGTGTGTGTGTGTGTGTGTGTGTGTGTGTGTGTGTGTGTGTGTGTGTGTGTGTGTGTGTGTGTGTGTGTGTGTGTGTGTGTGTGTGTGTGTGTGTGTGTGTGTGTGTGTGTGTGTGTGTGTGTGTGTGTGTGTGTGTGTGTGTGTGTGTGTGTGTGTGTGTGTGTGTGTGTGTGTGTGTGTAAAACTAGCTGCTCTTGTTTGTTGGTTTCGGGGGAGTTCCTGCAGCATTGTGTTTCATGGAGCCAGTTTTTCCAGACTGAGGAATGATGACGTCTGTCACTCAGCCACGCAGGATACATTACACACACACACACACACACACACACACACACACACACAAACACACTGTTGTGAGCAGCTGATGTTTGATTCATGATGATCTGCAGAATGTGTGTGTGTGTGTGTGTGTGTGTGTGTGTGTGTGTGTGTGTGTGTGTGTGTGTGTGTGTGTGTGTGTGTGTGTGTGTGTGTGTGTGTGTGTGTGTGTGTGTGTGTGTGTGTGTGTGTGTGTGTGTGTGTGTGTGTGTGTGTGTGTGTGTGTGTGTGTGTGTGTGTGTGTGTGACTCTGAGCTCTGCAACATGCTGAGTAAACACAGAGAGCAAACTGAGCTCCATGTTTGCTCTCTGCTGCAGCCTGCAGACAGTTCACACACTTCCACTGTACACACACACGCACACCACAGTGTTCACACACCTCTCACTGTACACACACACCACAGTGTTCACACACTTCTCACTGTACACACACACTGCAGCTACTGTTAGACATATGAAACACACCGGCTGCATTCTGTTCATCACCCTTTATTCATGTCCTGCTCACACACAGATCTCTCCGGTCACAGAACATGGAGAGTTGAATCTGTGCCGCACATTTTAGCACCAGACAACACAAACACACAGAAACCTTCAGAAGCTGTCAGAGATTCTGATTGGCCCAGCCTCTGCAGCATGTGACTCATATTAGCCGTGTGTGAGACTTAGCTCCGTGGAGTTCATCATGTGGTGCGTTCAGGGTCTCATGCTGGGCAGCCGGTCAGCACAATATTACCCAGAATCCCCTGCTCTGAGCCGGGTCTCTGAACTCTCCAAGATGTTTCAGGTGTTTGGTGCTCAGAGGAGGTATTATTGATCCTGAGAGGGGGGGGCTGTTGTTCTCCTGATCCATGATCTGTGTGTGTGTGTGTGTGTGTGTTTCTGGGAGAACATGCCAGAAAACACTGCTCCTTTATGAGTCCCAGATCCCAGTCCAAGGCCAGCTGCTACAAACCATCACCCCCAGTACTGCAGCAGGCCCCCAGCTCATGCTGCATTCACTGCAGCTGGAGACAGTTGCAGAAACAGGGTGCATGTCCCCCCCCCCTTCTGATCTCGTTATGTTGAAGCCTTCGTTAGCTCGGGGTCATAAGCTGGGGCTAATTGGCGGCCAGTGCCCTGCAGGGACTAAAAGAGGGGGGGGGGCATCAAAACATATGGAGGCACAAAATCTGAAGGAGGAGATAGGGGGGGCACAGCTGCAGTTTAGTGTGTGTGTGTGTGTGTGTGT
Organism: Eleginops maclovinus; assembly: GCF_036324505.1. Classification (NCBI taxonomy): domain Eukaryota; kingdom Metazoa; phylum Chordata; class Actinopteri; order Perciformes; family Eleginopidae; genus Eleginops; species Eleginops maclovinus. Next base: position 28,074,858 of record NC_086349.1, on the reverse strand, counting down.
GTGTGTGTGTGTGTGTGTGTGTGTGTGTGTGTGTGTGTGTGTGTGTGTGTGTGTGTGTGTGTGTGTGTGTGTGTGTGTGTGTGTGTGTGTGTGTGTGTGTGTGTGTGTGTGTGTGTGTGTGTGTGTGTGTGTGTGTGTGTGTGTGTGTGTGTGTGTGTGTGTGTGTGTGGTTAAAAGTACACCCCCCGATCAATGAATGAGCAGAACCCTCCGGGTCTGTTGTAAGACGTCTCTGTACTCCCTGCAGTGTAATCTCTGAGGCTGCCCCCCCCCCCTCACAACCTGTTGTTTCTGTAGAGTCATGTTTAACCGCGATGCATTCAGGGGCCACAGGGGATCTAGTGACGCTGTAAAATGCATTAAAGTAGAGATGTGCAGCCATGACTTAAAACAATATGGAGCCGAATGAAATAAACAGATGTGAGAGGTGGGGTTCGGAAGAGACGCATAACTATGTGTTGGTATCCATTCAGCATTTAAATCTAAACACTGAAAGCAGATTCTATTTTGCAGCATTTCCCTTTCAAGCTTTTTGTGAATATCTCCTGATATCTCTTCTCATGTAATCCGGTATTAAATGCACCGTTGTGTTGTTCGTACTATTTCCTCTCAGATCTTTTGGACCTTTTTTAAAAACAATAATCTCCCTTGTTTTGACTTCTCCGACTGCTCACTTCCTGCAGTCTGTCTGTCCTCTGATTGGCCGGATTATGAGCGGCTCTGCTGCATGCTAACTGCAGCTCTGTTATATAACACCATCTCTCTAACAGGAGCTCTGCAGGACTAACTGTGCCTCCTGCAGCATGCATCGTGCTCTCCATCCATAACCCTGTCTGGCTCCAAGGGGGGGGTGGTTGGGTGGGGGGGTCAAAGGAGGATCCGGTCCCCCTGCAGCCTCCTGGGCTTGTTTCCCCCTCTGGATCGATGCTCTGCAGACACCCTGTCCCTCAGTGAGACGTGATTACAGGCTGGTTGATAGTCTGCTCTGACGTACGATATAATAGCTAATCAGACGCTCCTCTGCACGGGAGGGGGGTTTGAGAAGTTTGGGGCCAGATTCCTCAGTGGGGTTCATTGTGCTTTCATCTTGGATGCTCAATGTGACCAGAAGGTGCAAACACAGCGTCCTTAAACGTGCTGCAGCTTCAGAAAGCATGCAGATACAGAAACCCGGATCAGAACTCATGCAGAAACATCTGCAGCAGCTCTTCAACACATGCAGGAACATCTGCAGCAGCTCTTCAACACATGCAGGAACATCTGCAGCAGCTCTTCAACACATGCAGGAACATCTGCAGCAGCTCTTCAACACATGCAGGAACATCTGCAGCAGCTCTTCAACACATGCAGGAACATCTGCAGCAGCTCTTCAACACGTGCAGGAACATCTGCAGCAGCTCTTCAACACATGCAGGAACATCTGCAGCAGCTCTTCAACACATGCAGGAACATCTGCAGCAGCTCTTCAACTCATGCAGGAACATCTGCAGCAGCTCTTCAACACATGCAGGAACATCTGCAGCAGCTCTTCAACACACGCAGAAACATCTGCAGCAGCTCTTCAACTCATGCAGCATCTAGAGAACATTCAGCAGAGGAAACATGAGCAGTTTACTAAAAGCTGCAGAAACCAAACGCTGCAAGAAGCTCACACACACACACACACACACACACACACACACACACACACACACACACACACACACACACACACACACACACACATACACACAACTGGACTGAACGTGTCTGAGTGTGTGAGCAGAGCTCTGATCCATGACGTCAGTACAGGAGCATCTGTATTTGCAGCAGTGAGAAACCAGACCTTAGGTGCTCTGTTCTGCAGCCCCCCCCTCCCTCCTCTAACCAGGCCTCTCCCCCCTGCTGGGGTGGGTTTTGAATGGCTCTCATGTCCCTGTAATCACGTCTGAAGTTGAATATAGATTGCAAACAGAGAAGAGGGCGGTGGTCTCTCTCCTCTCCACTGACGGTGACTACACGTCTCTCACAGGTTCAGCTCCGGTTCGGTTTTTACTCGAGTAAACGACACGTGAGAAAAACCCACATTTAGAAGAAAATTAATAAACTGAAAAAAAATCAGAAGAAAAAAGTGATCATTTAGAAGAAATAGTCTGTAATTCAAATACATTTACAAAAACTGAAGTTTGAAAAGAAAAGATTGGGAGAGAAAAATAGTGGGACACTTTTCAAAGTAGAAGTTTGAAAAAGGTAGAGAGTAAAAACAGACCCTGACATCCCGGACCTCTAAAGATCTGGTTTGTCCTCAGGAAACCCCCCTCTACTCAGAAAGGTATCAGACTTTAGGCCTGATTCTTATCACAGCCCCCCCCCCCCTCTCTTTGTTCTTGCTGAGTGTAGGATGTGAGTCAAACCCTCCCTCTTGTGATGCATGCTGGGAACAATGGGCTCCTTGGCCACGTCTGCTCCTTGCGCGTCTGACGGATCAGATTGCTAATAAATCTGAGCGCCTTGTTCCAGGAAGTGCACATAAACAGGGAGGGGTGTAAATCACCTGCCGCCACGTCTGATTGGCTGCTTCACCCTCAGACTGAAAGCTTTCCCGCAGAGGGCTGTGCAGCCTCATTTCAAATTCTACTTAAACACAAACGTAGTAAAGATGTTGTTCTTTCTGTAAATCCAGCATTGCTTGAGTCCTTTTTGCAGGTTTGATAAACTTCGATGAACTGTGCAGCTCTAGCTTTGCCAGCGTGCTTTTCCACCTCAGAAATGAGTGTAGTAACAAAAGCTCTGCCTGTCAGGAAGCATGGAACACATCTTGAATATCCAACATGTGTAAGACATAGATTTAATGAATACTACACGACGAAAAGAGTAAATGAAAGGGACTCTGTTGGCTCTCCGTGTATCACGCTCTGTAAAGGGGATGTAAAATAAGGCCCAATAGGTGGATCATAGGTATAAGACTAAGGTACGTGCACAAAGATGATCGAGTCCACAGGTCGATTGAGATCCTGTCAATAAGTCGTGCAAAAGTTGAGCAAATGACCCAGACTACCACGGTCCATATCGGGTAGTCTGGAACAAATGATAGACCCAGTTTGTAGATTGTAGATTAGTTGTTGAGTTGATCTTCATCAGAGATCGGCTGCTCCAATCCTTTCACCTCGATAACGTCAGTCAGGTGTGACGATGAGATGGACAGAAGCAAACGTGCAGAGCTGCAGCCTGAGTCTGAGATGCATCTGAAAGCAGATATTATCTGGTCTCTCTGTTTCTGATAAGCTCATTGGCTCTCTGTCCACATCCCTCAGCCTCACCTGCCCCCCCCCCTCCTGTTGGAGAGTCAGATCATGTCTGCCTCTGAGGGACGCTTGGCTCTTGACTTCCAGTCTGTGACCTTTAAACCATTCCTCTCCGGAGACGCTCTCTCTGCAGGCTCTCTACTCACGCACACACACACACGCACACACACACACACACACACACACACACACACACACACACACACACACACACACACACACACACACACACACACACACACACACACACACACTGCTGCTGCTGCTGCTTCGGCACCATGCTGCTCTCTTTCCAGTTCATGAATCATAATTTAATTTGTGCAATAAAGGTGCAGGAATGAGTCCTAAAAAACAGGAATGAGTCAGCATGTATCACTTCCTGTCCCCTGGTCTGGGGGTCAATGGTTTCCTGGATGTGTGTGTGGTTGTTACTCAGGTCTGTGGTTAACACAAGCTGAAGTCTGTCAGTAAACAGGCGTGAACAGGAAGCTGTTCAGAGGGACACGCATCCCGTCCTCAGGTCTGGGTCGGTGATCACAGCCCAGGGGGGTCAAGGGCAGCAGCATGTCATCATGACATGACCACTGCAGGAACATGATAGATGAAGTAGTCCATGTTATGAAGGAGATCCTGAGGGAGGACCTCGTCCCGTGCACATATCTGATATCTGCTGCCTGCCCCTGCTTCTGTTTTACTGCAGTGGATCTCCTTCTGATGCACAAAGGAATCCAACTCCTTCTGTGCTCCTGGAGGAAAGCTGTGTGGAGGAGAGCCGCTCGACTTCCTGTTGATGATGCAACGAGTTTCAGTCAGATCCCATCAGAGTCATTGCTGGGCTGGCCGACACACAGGAGGGATGTATCATGGTGCATACATAAACCCAGTTCATCATTAGCCTGCAGAGAGAGATCAGAGAGTCTCTCAGTGTCTCCTCCTCCTCCTCCTCCTCAGTCTACAGCTCCTCTTTACTCCTGCTGCTTCAGCTCAGTCTAATCACATTGCACCATCCGGCAGAGTGTGAGGATTGAGAGAGGAGTGGTGGAGAGAAGGATGGAAGACTCAGAGGCTGGTGTTCAGAGAGCTGCAGGGCTCTGAGGAGCCTCCTGTGAAGACCGGCTCAGACCTGTATATAAAACATGATGGTGTACAGATCAGACCTGTGTGAGGCGGCAGGGCTTTGGAAATCTGTAGAGGTCCGAGAAATGTGGATGTGAAGCTCTTCCGTCCGGTGGAAAATACTCCCCCTGATCACAGTTTGAAGTCATGGGTTCTGTCCTGGTTTGGTCCAGGTGTCCCTGTTAGTCCTGCGGTTTCTTTAAGCGTCTTTTCTGAGTTTATAGGTATTTTGCATGGATTTGCTCCAAAGCAACCCGGCATTAAGGATGTGTTTCAAACCAAAGGGAACCTTTATTTAATAACTGTGTCTTCCTCTCTCTGTTCTATGTGGATCCTCTTCCTCCATCTATCTGCTCTGACCCCACCAGGTGAGAGTGTTTCTTTATGTCTTTATTCCTCTGAGTATAAAAAGTCTGCACAGTGAGACCCCCCCCCCCTCCCCCTGCAGAGAGACAGTGGACCCAGCATGCCTCCTCTCCGAGCTGCTGACAGTTATTCCTCTGCAGTGATGTCAGCTGTTAGCAAAGACTCCTCTGTGTCCTCCTGAGAGACCTCACCTCTCGCTACACCTTTTCACACACTCTCTGAGTCTGCACACACTCTGAGTCTGCACACACTCTGAGTCTGCACACACTCTGAGTCTGCACACTCTCTGAGTCTGCACACACTCTGAGTCTGCACACACTCTGAGTCTGCACACACTCTGAGTCTGCACACACTCCAGAGAGCGGGTCACCTGACAGCCTGGAGATACATCCTGCAGCTGCTCCTCTCCTCCTGCAGGAAATACTCCTTAGCCTTTTTCACATGGTGTTTCAGGGCCAGTTTGGAGCCACTGGGAACACAGTTTTCATGTTTCACTCAGGACCATCGAGAGTTCATGGACAGAGTAGAAGGTTGTTGCAGAGTGGCTCGAACAGCATCCTGATAAGTGATGACCTTATAAACATCGGGGAACATTAGCCGTCCTTTGCTCTGTGTGGTAGCAACCAGTAACAGCTCTGTCTCTGCATTTCACTTCAACGCGACAGGACTCTGGTTATCACACAGAGCAACAGGATGCATCCTCCTCAGAGATGCATCCTCCTCAGAGATGCATCCTCCTAAGAGATGCATCCTCCTCAGAGATGCATCTTCCTCAGAGATGCATCCTCCTCAGAGATGCATCCTCCTAAGAGATGCATCCTCCTCAGAGATGCATCCTCCTAAGAGATGCATCTTCCTCAGAGATGCATCTTCCTCAGAGATGCATCCTCCTCAGAGATGCATCCTCCTAAGAGATGCATCCTCCTCAGAGATGCATCCTCCTAAGAGATGCATCCTCCTCAGAGATGCATCCTCCTAAGAGATGCATCTTCCTCAGAGATGCATCCTCCTCAGAGATGCATCCTCCTCAGAGATGCATCCTCCTCAGAGATGCATCCTCCTCAGAGATGCACGGTCGGGTTATCCGTTTACCCTCTGCTGCTTTGGTCTGACCTCCTTTAATAGGAACAGATATTAACGTGCAGTCTGCAGCCAGATGCAGTCGGGTTATCCGTTACCCTCCTGCTGCTTTGTCTGACTCCTTTAATAGGAACAGATATTAACGTGCAGTCTGCAGCCAGATGCATCGGACAGAAATCTCTGTCACTGATCTCACAGAAGATGTGAATCTGCTCCTCTTCCTCATTCCTGTCATCAGAGGAGGCCTCCTGTTCATCCTGCACAATTCAATCACCCCCTCCCTTTCTTTCTCATTCAGACAAAACCTTGAAGGAGCTTTTATCATTCCCTGCTAACAATGCCTCCATATCATAAATCTGAGCCGGTTCATTCAGTGCTGTGTGTGTGTGTGTGTGTGTGTGTGTGTGTGTGTGTGTGTGTGTGTGTGTGTGTGTGTGTGTGTGTGTGTGTGTGTGTGTGTGTGTGTGTGTGTGTGTGTGTGTGTGTGTGTGTGTGTGTGTGTGTGTGTGTGTGTGTGTGTGTGTGTGTGTGTGTGTGTGTGTGTGTGTGTGTGTGTGTGTGTCTTCACTCCGCTGCCTCAAACAGACGCTGTGTTTACACCCTGCGTCTGTTTTATGGCTCTGAGAGACACTGCTTTATGTCTGACCCGGGAGAAGTGAGACAGCTTTGTTTCAGCACAGGTGTACAAGTACTCTGGTACAAGTACTCAGATACAAGTACTCTGGTACAAGTACTCAGGTACAAGTTCTCTGGTACAAGTTCTCAGGTACAAGTACTCAGGTACAAGTACTCTGGTACAAGTACTCAGGTACAAGTTCTCTGGTACAAGTTCTCTGGTACAAGTACTCAGATACAAGTACTCTGGTACAAGTACTCAGATACAAGTACTCTGGTACAAGTACTCAGGTACAAGTTCTCTGGTACAAGTTCTCAGGTACAAGTACTCAGGTACAAGTACTCTGGTACAAGTACTCTGGTACAAGTACTCAGATACAAGTACTCTGGTACAAGTACTCAGGTACAAGTTCTCTGGTACAAGTTCTCTGGTACAAGTTCTCAGGTACAAGTACTCAGGTACAAGTACTCTGGTACAAGTTCTCTGGTACAAGTACTCTGGTACAAGTACTCAGGTACAAGTACTCTGGTACAAGTACTCTGGTACAAGTTCTCTGGTACAAGTTCTCAGGTACAAGTACTCAGGTACAAGTACTCAGGTACAAGTACTCAGGTACAAGTACTCTGGTACAAGTTCTCTGGTACAAGTTCTCTGGTACAAGTACTCAGGTACAAGTACTCTGGTACAAGTACTCAGGTACAAGTTCTCTGGTACAAGTACTCTGGTACAACTTCTCAGGTACAAGTACTCTGTTTAAAGGACCTTATTCTCTCCATGCTTTAGTGTCTCTACTGGGACATGTCTCCATGCTTTATGTGTCTCATACCAGGACTCAGGGGGTCAGAGGGATGGTAACGAACCTCATTATCTGAGGAGAGTTTGAGGTGGAGACGGAGAGCAAAGCCAGAGCCGGGGCTGCTGGGTAATGGTGTTTAACTCTGCCCGGTTACCTCTCAGAGGACAGGAGGCTTCAGAGAGACATTTCTACCGAGGACATTACTTCATAATCACCCCTCTTTCTATTCCTCTATCCCACTGTGACGAGGGGATGGGGATTTACATTTTCATTATTCCACATGTCCCCATCTCTATGAGCAGGGTTTCTAAACCCGGGAAGAGCAGCTAAAGATAGGTCCTTAACTCGTTCCCATTGCCAGTAACAGTCTAAAGATAGGTCCTTAACTCGTTCCCATTGCCAGTAACAGTCTAAAGATAGGTCCTTAACTCGTTCCCATTGCCAGTAACACTCTAAAGATAGGTCCTTAACTCGTTCCCATTGCCAGTAACACTCTAAAGATAGGTCCTTAACTCGTTCCCATTGCCAGTAACACTCTAAAGATAGGTCCGTTTAGACGTTACTCGGTTTATATTTAAAGGAGCGTCCCTTAATTATCTTGACTCCTGCTGGGTCACTTCGTGGAGAATGGAAGTTTCCCCCTGGAATCACGGCCAGGTGTTGGTGTGTTTAAGAGGCTGTAGTCTGACGCTGTGTTTTAGATCCCTATAAGCTCTTCCTCACTCCCCTCTCTGCTGCTCCTCTTCCTCCCAAAGTTCTCCCGGTCTGTTCTGAAGTCTGAAGAAGGAAAGACAGGAGTGGTCAGACTGAGAGGGGACGGTAGGAGGAGCTTTGTCTCTGAAGTCTGTCTGACGTAATTAAAGGAAGGATTCCCCACATCTCAGCCAAGTCCCCGACTGTTAGCAGTGAGCCCCCCCCCCTCTAAAGGGAAGCCCTCCCCCTCTGAACCCACCCTCCTCTGTAATCCAGTGTTTGGCGAAAGCCGATTACAGAGATTCCTCTCCGCTAATTAACTTCATCTCTGTCTCTCTGGGACAGCACAGGGACGTCCTGTACTGTAATTACTACCCTCACCTGGGCTTTGTGTGTGTGTGTGTGTGTGTGTGTGTGTGTGTGTGTGTGTGTGTGTGTGTGTGTGTGTGTGTGTGTGTGTGTGTGTGTGTGTGTGTGTGTGTGTGTGTGTGTGTGTGTGTGTGTGTGTGTGTGTGTGTGTGTGTGTGTGTGTGTGTGTGTGTGTGTGTGTGTGTGTGTGTGTGTGTGTGTGTGTGTGTGTGTGTGTGTGTGTGTGTTTGATGATGCAGAGCTTCTTTTTTCTCTGCATCATCACACACACCGCCTCAGACAAATGAACAACGGGGCGGAAACACACACACACACACACACACACACACACACACACACACACACACACACACACACACACACACACTGTATATTGGTTTCATCTTGTTTGCACGCCGGATGTCTGTGGACTTTAGAGCAGCAGACGGGAGAAGCAGAAAGAGAGCTTATTAAAGGTGCTCCTCCTCTTCCTCTTCCTCTTCTTCCTCCTCATCTTCCTCCTCTTCCTCTTCCTCCCAACCCTGGACACAGTGTCTCCTCGCCTCGTTAAAGTCTGCCTCTGTATTGACCCGTTGTTTCTCCTCTCATATTGAAGCCAGAGGACAGTTAGAGCCGCTGAGAGGCTGCAGAGAGGAGCGATGTCCCTCACTGACCCAGAGGAACAGTCCAGATGTGGTACCTCGGGACATGGAGTTATTAAAGGCCCAGTCTTCTCCAGTGTAGGACATGTACAGAGGTTAGGGCCAACTGGTTGTTAGTGTTTGTGTCGTAGAGGCAGATAATAACTCATCTGATGGTTAAACAGAAACTCTGAATATCATGTAGTCTTCGTCCCTGCAGAGCGAGCAGAACAGAAAGCGTCGTACGAGCAGGAGCCCGATTTAAGGGTTCTGTGTTTCTATTTTTGCGTATGATTGGTGGGGTTTGGGGCGAGTCAGCGGTTGGTTAATACCTATAGGTGTATGCATTAGTTTATGGATTATTCTGGGAATAACTCGTGCTCATTTGAAGCCACATGCACAGGTTGTTTCTTCAAACCTTTGAGATGCTGCTGTGGTGCGGGATTCAGGGACCTTTAGGGGGAGCGGCAGATATCTCTCTGTGGTTTGACTCGTCACGATGCATGGTGAAGTGGAATGTGTTTAAACAACAAGAGGCATCCGGAGATCACTTTCACATTGTCCAACATCTGGCAGGAGCTTCTGTGTTAACTGGAACAGAGGAGACCCGTCAGATGATCAGAGGACTGGAGGAAGAGGAAGAGGAAGAGGTAGTCTTCATGGCCGAACACACGCTGAGCCTTAGAGATCATTTTATACACAAGAGTTGGTGCTGATCCGACTGCAGGACGGATCTCAGTCTCAGGGAGGAGACGTTAGAGTCATGATCCAGAGGAAGTGACGTCTTTACCCCCCAGCTAAGAGTCCAAGAAGAGACATCAGAGACTGGAACGACCTTCAGCTCTCTCATTGGATTAGTGAGGACGGCTTCAAGGTGACTGTCTGATGGGGGAGGACGGTATAATGTGACCTCACTTCTACCAGCAGTCATCCATTAAACCCAGAACACACTCCTCCTAAAGAGTGTACACACACACACACACACACACACACACACACACACACACACACACACACACACACACACACACACACACACACACACACACACACACACACACACACACACACACACACTCACTGCATGCTTCATCGTCTCCAGCACTAATGGGTAAGTGGGCCAGCGTTAACAGAGGAGCCAGGGATAAAGTTCTGCAGGACGCTGTAATGAGCCGGCAGTGTGAGGCGAGGCGAGCTGAGGGTTCATCGTGATGACGCCGTGCTCCTGACCCAGCCAGACCAGAATAAATTATGCTGATTGGCTCGTTCGCTCTGCAGGAAAACATGTAAAGGACTGAGGTCGTGTCTCTGGAAAAGCACGTGTTGTATTTGGGTTTTCTGCACACTGCACACAGCAAAGAGCCCCCACTTTGTGCAGACTGTCCCATTAATTGGTCTTTAATTGGCGTATATCTGAGCTGAGGGACGAGAGGGGGACAGTGGTCGATTTCTCTATGTTACGTTTTCCATCCCAAAGCTGACACACATTTATAATTAATCTCCTGAGCTCTGCAGACACTAATTCCAGCTCTCAGAACGACCCGTGGTGATGGGAGCAGTGGAGCTGGTCTCTAATGGAAGACCCTGCTCTCCCAGTCTGAGTGAAGGTGTTCAGTGGGAGTAGATGCCACCACTAGATTTAGATCCTGACTGATGTAGATGTTGCATGAATTTGGACTGAGACTGCAGAGTGAGACATTGGACCACACCTCCCAATCAAAGAGTCCCTGTTCTGCTCCCTGTGGTGCTCCCTCTCCTGTACTTCTATGGGTTTTAGTGCATGTCAATGGTCTGCAGAGGCTAAAATCCCTGTGTTCCTCCAGAAGGGGTTTCTCTCCCGCCTCCATTGGACTCAAAGTTGACTTTTGAATTTCTGATTTTTCTCACAATTCAGATTTTAGCAAAACTTCACTTTTTTTTCATAATTTCAATTTTTCTTTTTTGACTATTTTTTAAAATTATAATTTCCCTTTTTTTTCAGAATTCTGACTTTTTTTCTTTTGAGTTTTCCCAGTATTCACACTGGGCTCTGGTTTCAGTCAGAGTGACGTAGCACTTTTTCCCGCTGAATGATCCTGACCGGGTGGTGATCAGCAGATGGTGGGGCTTCACCGCTGTCAGAGATTGCCTCATTAGACGCCCACTGATACCCCCCGCTGAGGACATGTCCTCCCTCTCATTCAACAGAAGCAGTGTGGGGGTGCAGGCGGAGTACTGTGACGGTTTGTTGGGTAATAGCTCCACTGCCAGACGGTGGTTTGACCCCCCCCGGTGAAGGGATTCACAGGAACAGATCTTCTGGCTTTAGAGTGCTTCCTGTGCCACGTTATGATGGAGGGTGTCACCTGAGTTACGCCTAAACATTGCTTTGGTATTCCTCTCTTTGCCGAGTGTCTACCTCCTCTTCCTCCAGGTTTCAGCCGTGCCAGCAGCCTGACTGGTTCTGCACCACCTTAGAGTAAACTGGAATATCTCCACCTCTATTGGATGGATTTCCATGAATGTTGGTATGGATAATTACAGTCCTCAGAGGATGACTTCCTTCTCATTTAGGGTTTAGGGAGAGGGAATATGTAGTACAAGTAGAAGTACTCAGGTCTCGTACTTGAGTAAAGTAGAAGTACTCAGATCTTGTACTTGAGTAAAGTAGAAGTACTCAGATCTTGTACTTGAGTAAAGTAGAAGTACTCAGATCTTGTACTTGAGTAAAGTAGAAGTACTCAGATCTTGTACTTGAGTAAAGTAGAAGTACTCAGATCTCGTACTTGAGTAAAGTAGAAGTACTCAGGTCTTGTACTTGAGTAAAGTAGAAGTACTCAGATCTTGTACTTTAGTAAAGTAGAAGTACTCAGATCTTGTTCTTGAGTAAAGTAGAAGTACTCAGATCTCGTACTTGAGTAAAGTAGAAGTACTCAGGTCTTGTACTTGAGTAAAGTAGAAGTACTCAGATCTTGTACTTGAGTAAAAGTAGAAGTACTCAGGTCTTGTACTTGAGTAAAGTAGAAGTACTCAGATCTTGTACTTTAGTAAAGTAGAAGTACTCAGATCTTGTACTTGAGTAAAGTAGAAGTACTCAGATCTCGTACTTGAGTAAAGTAGAAGTACTTAGATCTCGTACTTGAGTAAAGTAGAAGTACTCAGATCTCGTACTTGAGTAAAGTAGAAGTACTCAGATCTTGTACTTGAGTAAAGTAGAAGTACTCAGATCTCGTACTTGAGTAAAGTAGAAGTACTCAGATCTCGTACTTGAGTAAAGTAGAAGTACTCAGATCTTGTACTTGAGTAAAGTAGAAGTACTCAGATCTCGTACTTGAGTAAAGTAGAAGTACTCAGATCTTGTACTTGAGTAAAGTAGAAGTACTCAGATCTTGTACTTGAGTAAAGTAGAAGTACTCAGATCTTGTACTTGAGTAAAGTAGAAGTACTCAGGTCTTGTACTTCAGTAAAGTAGAAGTACTCAGATCTTGTACTTGAGTAAATTAGAAGTACTCAGATCTTGTACTTGAGTAAAGTAGAAGTACTCAGGTCTTGTACTTCAGTAAAGTAGAAGTACTCAGATCTTGTACTTGAGTAAAGTAGAAGTACTCAGATCTTGTACTTGAGTAAAGTAGAAGTACTCAGGTCTTGTACTTGAGTAAAGTAGAAGTAGTCAGATCTTGTACTTGAGTAAAGTAGAAGTACTCAGGTCTTGTACTTCAGTAAAGTAGAAGTACTCAGCTCTTGTACTTGAGTAAAGTAGAAGTACTCAGGTCTTGTACTTCAGTAAAGTAGAAGTACTCAGGTCTTGTACTTGAGTAAAGTAGAAGTACTCAGGTCTTGTACTTGAGTAAAGTAGAAGTACTCAGATCTTGTACTTGAGTAAAGTAGAAGTACTCAGATCTTGTACTTGAGTAAAGTAGAAGTACTCAGGTCTTGTACTTGAGTAAAGTAGAAGTACCAGAGTGTAGGAATACTCTGTCACAGTGAAAGTATTCTAAATGTTCCTCCAGTGAAAGTAGAAAGTACTCTCCTCTAAATGTACTTAAAGTAGCGACAGTAAAAGTAGTCATTGTCTGATTGGTCCATTTCAGAATAATATCTCTGATATGTTTTATAATGATTGATCATTAAAGTGTCTCAGAGCTGGTAAAGGTGCAGCTAGTTTGAATGGCTTTGTATACTGCAGGGTAGCTGCTGGATGTACTGCAGGTGAACTACAGTCTGATTTAAGGTTTTCAATACGACAAAGACCGTAGTACTTATAAGTGAAGTATTGTAGTATTTCTTCCAACTTTGCATCATCCTCCTCCCTCCATCCTTGACCCCCCCCCCCCCCCGTATGAAGGACCATCTAATGGCCACATGACGGCACAAAGGCTCCATTGTGTCCTGCAGCACCACGTTCTGCAGGCCGTGGTGCTGCCCCCCCCCCCTCGCTCTCTGGAGATATGATGCAGGCTGCTAACACGAGCTGACAGGCGGGACAGAAAGCCGCCCTGTGAGAGGCTCTTCACAGGGTGTGTGTGTGTGTGTGTGTGTGTGTGTGTGTGTGTGTGTGTGTGTGTGTGTGTGTGTGTGTGTGTGTGTGTGTGTGTGTGTGTGTGTGCTAACAATTAGCCGCCTCTATTGTTGTCCTGGAATCAGCTGATGGGTTATACGCCTCTGTGTGGAGAAATCCAGGGCAACCCCCCTCAAAGAACATGGGAACCAGTGCAGGAATGTGAAGAAGTACATTTTCTGAGTATTTGTATTTCATGCTTTTCATATATATATGATTCTGCATAACGAGTACTTTGACTTCTGGTCCTTTAAGTATATTTTCATGCTTTATTTTACAGGACTTTCACTTGAAACAAGTATTTCTACTTCCAGTTATTTAAACGATCGCACCCCTCCCCTGTAACATGGGAACTGGATTGACCCGTGTGTGTGTGTGTGTGTGTGTGTGTGTGTGTGTGTGTGTGTGTGTGTGTGTGTGTGTGTGTGTGTGTGTGTGTGTGTGTGTGTTGTGTGGTGTCCCATAGCTTCTGGGAACATGGACCGCAGGATTGTGGTTTTCCAGTTGCACGGTGAAGCCGGAGCATGCTTTTGTTTCCTCGACCTAAATTCCTCACATTCATTGTGCCTCGCAGTAAACAGACCATAGAGTTACATAATGGAGACCCCCCCCTCTGTTTCACCCTGGGGAGAGCAGCAGAACCCACAATGCACTTCAGTTATTAGCACCATACTGTACACCAGTTATACTCTGGAAATTGGAAGTGTGGGAGTATGGAAGAGGAAGAGTGGGAGTATGGGAGAGGAAGAGTGGGAGTATGGGAGAGAAAGAGTGCGAGTATGGGAGAGGAAGAGTGGGAGTATGGAAGAGGAAGAGTGGGAGTATGGGAGAGGAAGAGTGGGAGTATGGGAGAGAAAGAGTGCGAGTATGGGAGAGGAAGAGTGGGAGTATGGAAGAGGAAGAGTGGGAGTATGGGAGAGGAAGAGTGGGAGTATGGGAGAGGAAGAGTGGGAGTATGGGAGCGGAAGAGTGCGAGTATGGGAGCGGAAGAGTGGGAGTATGGGAGAGGAAAAGTGGGAGTATGGGAGCGGAAGAGTGCGAGTATGAGAGTGGGAGTATGGGAGAGGAAGAGTGGGAGTATGGGAGAGGAAGAGTGGGAGTATGGGAGAGGAAGAGTGGGAGTATGGGAGTATGGAATAATGGGAGTATGGAATAATGGGAGTATGGAGTAATGGGAGTATGGGATAATGGGAGTATGGAATAATGGGAGTATGGGATAATGGGAGTATGGAGTAATGGGAGTATGGGAGAGGAAGAGTGGGAGTATGGGAGTATGGAATAATGGGAGTATGGGATAATGGGAGTATGGAATAATGGGAGTATGGGAGAGGAAGAGTGGGAGTATGGGAGTATGGAATAATGGGAGTATGGAGTAGATGGGAGTATGGAATAATGGGAGTATGGAATAATGGGAGTATGGAATAATGGGAGTATGGTATAATGGGAGTATGGGATAATGGGAGTATGGGATAATGGGAGTATGGAGTAATGGGAGTATGGGATAATGGGAGTATGGGATAATGGGAGTATGGAGTAATGGGAGTATGGGATAATGGGAGTATGGGATAATGGGAGTATGGGATAATGGGAGTATGGAATAATGGGAGTATGGATAATGGGAGTATGGAGTAATGGGAGTATGGATTGGGTTATTAAACATTAAGAGAATGGGATGATTGGGAACCGTGTGCTCTGTCCTTTCTCACAGATTCCCAACGACTGCTTTGATGCAAACAATCTGGTCCCCCAGAGGAGTGAATGGGAATCACCCAACTTTGAGGTCACACTGATTCGTGATACTTTCACCTAGGGAAATATTAAAAGTTTAAACAGCTCGTTAAACTCTGGACTTGATTGGACTAAAAGTGTTTTGGGATAGCTGGAAGGCCTCTCCAGATGTCACACTTTAAGTTAAAGAGTTGATAATCGGTGTGTATGTGGCAGAATGATCTTAAACCTGCTATAAATCCCATAATATTCACTCTACATACATGATCATTCAGATCAGAAGAGTTGGATTGTTGTCAGTGTTGTGTCGATGTCTTCATGACGAGCTCTGGTTTCAGACAGAGGGTGAAAAGAGCATGGAGACATGTCCCAGGAGAGACAGTCAGACTGTTCTTCTACAGCTCTTCATCAGGTCTCCTGGACCCCTCAGAGCAGCACACCTGGCTTTAGGGAAGCTAACACTCACACACACTCACACTCACTCACACACACACCGTTGGCCATCAAGAGCACCTCAGGGTTCAGTATTTTGCCCAAGGATACATCCACATCTTGACTGCAGGGCTGGGATCCAACCAGCAACCTGCAAAGACGACCACACCCCCTCTCGGCCACAGTCTCCCTGGTACTGAACGTCAACAGGATGATTTACAATAGTTCATTAGTCCTGGTTTTTTATTCCCCTACAAAGCCAAGTCCATTTGACTTCCTGCTCTCAGGTTCAGAGCATAAGTGCTGCTCCTCTCTGAGGCTCTGGTGCAGTGGGATGTTTCATTCAGAGTTGAAGCTCATATGGCTGAATGCTTTGTGTTGCTGGATGGATTGAACGTATGATGGAAGCTGTTTCATCCTCAGATCAAAGCAGCTCTGCAACAGCTTGTGAGTGAGCTGGTCTCACACCGGGCTGCAGATATTAATGTGCAGCCCACAGCAGAAGTACGCTCATGTTTTAATCCTGCTGCTGGAGCGGTTATCCTGCTGATGTTCAACTCTGCGCACACTTCAACATCTCTCTGAGGCACACAATATCTTCTGGCATCAGGGGATCAGGCAGACATGGACAGCAGCTCTGAAGAGAAATTAATTCAAGACCAGAGAAAAGAGCAGCAGCTGTAGGATGTAGGTTCAGATGAGGCACGTTACAGATGTGTTTGCATGCTCAGCTATAGCTGTGAAGTCCTCTCTGAAGTGCTGTCCCTGCTGACGGAGTGCAGGGTGCAGTGCTGGTGATTGATTCCTGCAGAGAAACGGGAGTCATTTCCTCTCTGCAGGCCTCCCCTCACAGCAGGATTCCTCTCTGCAGGTCCGTCAGAGGAAGCTGCTTCTCTTCTTCCTCCTTTAAGACCACTCCACACCCCTCACTGTATGTGACGCCATTATATAGCTTTCATTCTGCCTCTGATGACACCTACAATGCTGGAGTTAAACACTGTTTATTTTCCTCTCTGAAAACGGGATTTGCAGTAAAACGAAATGTTATTTTACTGTGTTTCTGTGCGTGTTCCGTGAAGGAGAGGCTGTTCTGACCCCGCCCCCCCCCCTCTCTCTGCAGGGAAGGTTCTGAACACGGACCTGCGGCACTACCTCAGCCTGCAGTTCCAGAAAGGCTCTCTGGACCACAAGCTGCAGCAGGTGATCCGAGACAACCTGTACCTGCGCACCATCCCCTGTGAGTAACCCCCCCCCCCTGTAGCATCAGTAATACACCTGCAGCTCTGCATTCACTGCTGCATGCATTTTATTCTTAAGGAGACCAACACTCCCCCACCTCCTAACGGACATTAACTTATTTCTTATATTACAAGTTGTCTAAAGGTCCTGTTTGAATATTCTAATGAGGCGTTACAGACTCAGGTAGAGACTCCTGGATGAGGATTGAGAGGCTTCATTTCCACTAGTCTGAAAGCAACACAGCCCAGAATACTTAAAGATGGATTCAAACACACTGGACATCAGTTCCTGCTTTCCATGTATCACTTAGAAACAGGAGGAGCTGTACTTGATGGTTAAGGATAAAAACAGAAGTCTTATTACACGAGACGTCGAGGGATTTAAACCTTAGATTGTCCTGTGTCTGCAGCACCATGCAGACTCTAAATTAAATCAGGGTTAAACCAGAGCATGGGGACTGCTGTCGGGGCTTTATTAATCATCATGTTGAAGTGACTGCTCTTTATGCTCGGCAGTCAGTCTGGGGTGGGGTGATTGATGTGTCTTTATATACCTCAACACATTACTGCTTATTATTAAAATGAATGCAACTTCAGGAATGCTTTAACCCATCTCTCCCTGCATGCACGGTGTGAGTAGGAGAGGAACTCAGCTGATCAGAGGCCGAGAGGAGACGTGTTTGTAGCCTGCTCAGAGAGCTGCAGCTGCTCTTTGTTTCTGCAGGACTCTACGTCCAATTTAAAATCACTGGAGTGTGAAAACAAAACAGTTCAGGCCTGATTTCATCTGTTGTTAACAGGTTCGCTCTGTATATATCTGAGACCTGGAATATAACGTTGAAGGAGAGGATAATAGGGGACCTTTAAAGTAGGACAAGTTCCTCCTGGATTCTCCATCAGTTAGCGTTACGTAACGCCTCATCAGCATATTCAAACATCACATTTCAAAGACTTGAAAAAGGACGTGTGGTGGTCTTAATGTCAGTGATGAAGTGGGGGGGTTTCCTGGTGATACCCGCTGGTTTAGACGTTGTTTTCCTCCTGAGGTGATTCAGGTCCTCTCCAGCAGCTGTGCTCGTTACAGCAGCTCCTCCTCCTCCTCCTCCTCCTCCTCACACAGATACCCTCATTAAGTGCCACTCCTGACTCCCATAAAATAAAAAGAGCAACAGTTAAGGAGGGTGCTCGGGGGTCCAGGCGACAGGAAACCCCCTGAAGCGTGGCTGAATCCTGACCCTGAACTCACCACCGTCATTTATTCTATGAAGCTGTGGGGAATATCCTCCAGGAGTGTCGAGGCTGGGAAACTAGGAAAGGAAAGAAGATTAGAAATAGAGTGCCCCAGGTTTACCCGCCTTCTGAGGAGAGTGGCAGTGACAGAATACAGCTTTGATGTGGGGATGAAAGTTCAAAGTGAGTCTACCGAACGCTTATCTTAAGCCCCTTAATGTGAGGAGTCCTTACAGAACTCATCAGCGTTAGACGGAGACCCTTCCCTTTAATACGGAGCTCCTTTTGATGGAGTAAGCTTCCTCTCAGATCCGTCAGCTCCTCCCTCTGCTTCAGGACTTCTTTAATTCACATCTCAGATCAACTTGTTGATGCTTTAGTTTGAGCTCACCTACTTTCATTCAGACTTCATTATCTGCTCATTGTCGAGGGCTGGAGGTGGGGGGGGGGGAGCGAGCTGTCTGTGTGTGTTTTATAGTTTGTGTAGTTATGTTTAAGGACCCCCTCGACATTTAAAAAAATCAACATTTAGGGAAAAAAGGCAGAAATTTGAGGAAAAAGTGATAATTTTGAAAAGATAATCGAACATTTTTGAAAGTCGACATTAAGGAAACTTTTCAGATTTCTTTTTGAAGTCCGGGCCACTTGAAGAAGGAGTTAGAATACAAATAATTGATCATTTTGAAAAGATAATCTGACATCTAAAAAAGTCAGATTTTTCAAGAAAAAACTGAAACGTTTAAGAAACAGTTTGAAATTCATAAAAGTCAAGATTGGAGAAAAAAATCTGAAGTTGGAAAAGAAATCAAAAGGAAATCAAAAGGAAATCAAAAGGAAATCAAAAGGAAATCAAAAGGAAATCAAAAGGAAATCAAAAGGAAAAAAGGCTGGGAGACAGAATGTGTGACCAAGCTGATTCAGCCACAGTTAGAATGGTGCTAGAGGGGCTGTCCTTCAACACGTTCTCTATTCTGCATTTGATACAAAGGTCGCATTAATTCCACCTTGAAATGATGTAAGCATTAAAGATGATATCATTTATTTCCCTCTCTCCATGTCAGAGCAGCAAGAGCTTCCCCTCTCTGATTCTAAGCTGTAACCCTCGTCTGTTAAAGCTCCCTAACCTCCGATGTGACAGCAACACTTCAGACTATCATCTAAGAAGCACTGGCTGCTGTTCTGAGGTGTGAACTGTCAGTGGGTTTGAGAGTGTGCAGGTAGCAGAATACAGAATGAAAAGATTCCCTGCTCCCTCATATCTCCTCCTCTCCCGCTCCGCTGCTCTCCTGGGGCTTCTCTGTTTGACGGGATAATAGATGTTCTCTCTGCAGCAGAACGAGCCTCTCTGCAGTCGTGTTGACGCAGAATAAAGATGAGTTTAGAGGATCTGTTCCTTTTATTGAAATGTAAAGTCCCTGCAGCGAGCCGCGCGGTTCAGCCGGGGATTCCTGGAGAATCGGATCAGATCTGAGACGAGGCTGAGGCGAGGCGGCGCGTTGGGAGCGTGAAATCATCTTCATAGCGATATGTGTTCAGAGCCTCCGGGGAGAGGACCAATGAGGCACAAACAGAGTGGCGGGGGAGTAACTGGGGTAACTGTTTAATAACTTTGACTTACGATATGAGACTTGAGGAGCTCCAGTGTTTGAGGTGAGAAACAGAGTTAAAGGAAGTTTTAAAAAAATCCAAATTCTCACTTTTTTCTGAAAATCTCAAAATGTTCAACTTTAAAAATATATATATTTGCACAGATCTCCCTTAAGTCTTCTTGAGGTACAAATCAAACCAAATATCTAGAAAGAAGGAGAAATGTATGTTTCAAAGCGCAGGATCGAGACGCAACCCTGTGAAGCATGATGTTCAGTTCCACAACCCTGAAGATTTTAGCTTTGGTCTTTCAAAATGTTGTGTACTCTTTATTTTAACTCTAAACACTTTGACATTTAAGATGCTGTGAGGTCTTCTTAAATACATTCTTAAGGTATGGCCTAAACCAACGTTTCCCTTTATTTCTGATAAATCTCATCAAACTGTGTTTAGTTACTTTATGGCCGGAGCAGTGTGAGGGATTTTGCAGAACATCACAAACACAGGTCGAGCGTCGATGTACACTCACTGAAACTTTCTGGTCCTCCTCACTTTATTTCAGCCTTAGTGTTTCATTACATCCTTAAGGAGCAGAAGCGGTGCTGCAGCTCGGAGTTAAAGTGAGCATTTAAAATCCTGTTCCTCACCACCACCGTCCGTTACTCCTCCTCTGACTGCAAGGATTATATTTCTGTTTCATGTTTTAATAATGAATTCAAAGCGCTGTGGTCCCTGCTCTGCTCACTATTCATGATGTAGACACAGATGCCCCCCCCCCCAGGGCTGTATTTGGACTGAGTCATATCCCAGTGAGCATGTTTAGATAAACCCTCCTCCCTGTAGTCAGTGAATGGTATGGTCCACTTGTCTGAATTTTAACCTGTGTCCCTGTGGGCAGGTACCACTCGGCAGCCCAGAGAGGGGGAGGTCCCCGGAGTGGACTACAACTTCATCAGCGTGGGGGAGTTCAGGGAGCTGGAGGAGAGCGGCCTGCTGCTGGAGAGCGGCACCTATGATGGTACGTCCCAATGCAACACACACTGCTACTTACACTAACATGGGGATTCAGAGCTGCTGTGAGAGACTCCAGTGAGACTCTGCCCGGATGATTTCACTGCACCTTCATCACAGGTGCTTCCCCTCGCTCACTTTAAATTACTGCAGTAGTGTCTGATTGTTGGACCTCAGTAGTTGAGTTCTCTCACTGCTCCCGAACAAACTGGACCCAGCAGCTGAACAGTTCTTCATATACCAGACGTTAACCTGATGCACCTGAGGGGATCAGGTGAATACCCGCCAGATGTTCTCCTGCAGGGAGACCCTCACACGATGCATCTGAAGTGTATGAGGGCTTGTTGTGTTCCACTTCCTGTCCCGCCCCCTGACCCTGTGCTCCAGAGAGAACGAATAATAGATCTGCTGTGACTCATTCTGCACACACTCACACACACACACACACACACACACACACACACACACACACACACACACACACACACACACACACACACACACACACACACACACACACACACACACACACACACACACACTCAGATTCAGAAGCTCTCAGACATTAATCATTAATGCTGTTGACCTCTGAGAGCCTGTCTCACACACACACCTGAAAGCAGAGATGTTTACCTCACAGTGAATGATTTCCCTCAGGTCAGTCATTGACTGCAGGTATTGATGCTGTGGGGGGTGCAGGGTTCAGTACAGTGCTTCATTAACTCTGGATGAAGCTGCATTTTAACAGAAGGAGGTTATTCCTTAGCATCAGAAGCTAAACCCGGACACAGATGGGTAGATAGTTGAACTCCCTCTGGAGGGGATACAGGGATTCTAGCCTCTGCAGACCATTCACATGCACTATAGGACACACTACAGGAGAGGGAACACCACAGGAAGAGGAATGGGGCCTCTATCATATATTAATAATTAATAAGAGGCGCTGGTTGTATTTCATTTAATCTGTACCTGAGAGATAGTAGCTCTGCTGCAGTAATCTGACAGTGTTTCTCAGATCTGTTGTCATATCTTCCAACGTTAGAGCAAACCTGCAGCGAGCATGAAGAGGAGACGTGTTCCTGAGGCGCCGCTCAGCATCAATCATCACAGCTCCAGCGCTCAGCATTCAGTCTGCAGCTTAAACAAAGAGAAATATTCATTCTGCTCACAGCAAGGAGTCGGGCTGTAATACCTGTTACCTGAGGAATCACTGTGTGTGTGTGTGTGTGTGTGTGTGTGTGTGTGTGTGTGTGTGTGTGTGTGTGTGTGTGTGTGTGTGTGTGTGTGTGTGTGTGTGTGTGTGTGTGTGTGTGTGTGTGTGTGTGTGTGTGTGTGTGTGTGTGTGTGTGTGTGTGTGTGTGTGTGTGTGTGTGTGTGTGTGTGTGTGAGAATTAGGCCATATCCAATTCCTACCGCTCGCTGCGGCGGGTAAAGGGAAACCTGTCGTATGAATCATTCATGGGGGAGGGGGGGGGGGACAGACGAGCAAGAAGACAGAACAGCATGACTGTGGCAAGACTAACCTTTATACCTTTAGCAGGTTGTGTTTTGGTTCGTCTGCAGCACTGGAAAACTACTCTCCTGATTGTCATGCAACTTGGTCTCAGGGTGCAAGGAAGAACCACATGTAGGAGCAGATCAGACAGTCTTTAAATGAGTGCACATCTTTTCACATATTTTTGCCCTTTTAAAAATCAGTGCATGTTCCAGTTGTTTATTCCGAGGTGAATTGTGCAGCCCTGCTCAGGACGGATTAGTGTTGTTGCACACGTCCAGATAAAATAAGCTGAGAGAAAAATCTACAACAGAGAGTTTGGGAACAAACAGTGCAGGAATAGAGACAGAGGAATTAGGATGGGGGAGAGCGGCTCAATGAGAGAAAACAGGGATGAAAGAAAAGATACGGAGGATGTGTAATTTATATTGGCTGTCAGCACTCAGACACACACACACACACACACACACACACACACACACATACACACTCTCAGGGAGTAGAGGAATGCTCTGTTGACAGGGCTGGCCTGTGAAGTGTTGGCCTCCATTCCAAGCAGAGCTATGTGCCAAGACCCCCCCCCCCCCCCCCCCTCTTCAGGTTCTGGCACTGAAACACATTCTCCCTCCCAACACGACGACACACTGACGCTGTAACGCTCGGTCAGCGGCCCAACGCTGGAAAATATGGAGCTTTATTAGTTTTTAGGTCGACTAAGGCAACCACACGTCTTGCTTAGGGTAAAAATCAAGCTGCAGCCTCTACGTCTGAAAAAAGAGCTGCATTATCTTTAATATGGATTGTATAGAAGTCTATGAGGAAATGTTCCTGCTCCTCTCCTGATGTATTACCTCAGATTGTATAGAAGTCTATGAGGAAATGTTCCTGCTCCTCTCCTGATGTATTACCTCAGATTGTATAGAAGTCTATGAGGAAATGTTCCTTCTCCTCTCCTGATTTATTACCTCAGATTGTATAGAAGTCTATGAGGAAATGTTCCTGCTCCTCTCCTGATTTAGTACCTCAGATTGTATAGAAGTCTATGAGGAAATGTTCCTGCTCCTCTCCTGATGTATTACCTCAGATTGTATAGAAGTCTATGAGGAAATGTTCCTTCTCCTCTCCTGATTTATTACCTCAGATTGTATAGAAGTCTATGAGGAAATGTTCCTTCTCCTCTCCTGATGTATCACCTCAGATTGTATAGAAGTCTATGAGGAAATGTTCCTGCTCCTCTCCTGATGTATTACCTCAGATTGTATAGAAGTCTATGAGGAAATGTTCCTTCTCCTCTCCTGATGTATCACCTCAGATTGTATAGAAGTCTATGAGGAAATGTTCCTTCTCCTCTCCTGATTTATTACCTCAGATTGTATAGAAGTCTATGAGGAAATGTTCCTGCTCCTCTCCTGATTCATTACCTCAGATTGTATAGAAGTCTATGAGGAAATGTTCCTGCTCCTCTCCTGAGTCATTACCTCAGATTGTATAGAAGTCTATGAGGAAATGTTCCTGCTCCTCTCCTGATTTATTACCTCAGATTGTATAGAAGTCTATGAGGAAATGTTCCTGCTCCTCTCCTGAGTCATTACCTCAGATTGTATAGAAGTCTATGAGGAAATGTTCCTGCTCCTCTCCTGAGTCATTACCTCAGATTGTATAGAAGTCTATGAGGAAATGTTCCTGCTCCTCTCCTGAGTCATTACCTCAGATTGTATAGAAGTCTATGAGGAAATGTTCCTGCTCCTCTCCTGATGTATTACCTCAGATTGTATAGAAGTCTATGAGGAAATGTTCCTGCTCCTCTCCTGATTTATTACCTCAGATTGTATAGAAGTCTATGAGGAAATGTTCCTGCTAAAGCAGTGTATGCTTTAGGGCGGGTTACCTGTTTTCCACAGCACATCTTTCAGATATTTTCACATATTTGGTATTCACCAAATAATGCACTAACTTCTAGCCATAGTTGAAGTAAGCTCAGAAAGGCAGAGGATAGAGGCAGAGTGAGAGAGGAGGGGAGTATAAACCCTTGAGATGTTTTCCCAAACTCCTACAACACAAGAGGCGTGTCCAGTTTCCATTTGTGTTTGGAAACAGAACAATTTCACATTGATTAAACACCATGACTGTCAGGCTCAGAGCTCTCCGTTAAGTCTCGCTGCAGATGTAACTCTGGTCACGGTTGTGTTTAATTCTCACGGGTTGGGCGTTGAGATATACTGGCAGCTGCTGACTGAAACAGATGAC
Source organism: Eleginops maclovinus (assembly GCF_036324505.1). Classification (NCBI taxonomy): domain Eukaryota; kingdom Metazoa; phylum Chordata; class Actinopteri; order Perciformes; family Eleginopidae; genus Eleginops; species Eleginops maclovinus. Next base: position 28,050,413 of record NC_086349.1, on the reverse strand, counting down.
GTGATATCACTCTCTCACACACACACACACACACACACACACACACACACACACACACACACAGCTTTAGTGCATATTTCAGCTTTAGCTCTGCGGGCACGACAGCTTTTTAATGGGAAGCGAGTTTAAAGGAATGCTCCCTTTCCCATGAAGCCTCTCTTCACTGGCAGCGGCGCGGCTGTGTAATCCACTGACAGAGTGAGAGCTGGCTCAGTGTGTATCCACAGTGTATCCCAGGCTGCGGCTTTACACTGTCCACCCACCGGCGTCAGAGCGTTAATGTAATCACACTGTGCACGTTGTTCCTGCCGCTGATACCTCCAACACCTCTGCTGCGAAGAAAGGGAAGCACGATTCATATTGCATAAGCTGGAACCAGAAGGTGCCGTGGTATATTTTCATCCTCTGTCCTCTCTGTGCATCTTTTTGTTTAAACATAGCCGTACATGAACCCTAGTATTTTTTACTTCCAGTTAGGGCTAGGGCCTCTGATTGTATACAGGTCTATGAGAAAAGGTTCCTAGGATTCTAAAAGTGTCATGAGCTGGTCCACTGTCCTTTGCTTTCCATGCAACCAAGTCGAGACGCACATGATCCTCAATGGCCAGGTTTTCTTTGTCCAGTTAGGGCTACACAATTTATCAAGATTGCAATATTCCTTGTGCATTATTCATATTGCAGGAAGCACTGTGTTTGTGAGAGACTAAATAAGTTTTAAAATCCCTTTGGAAGAAGTGTTTTGGAGCTGCAGAGATATCCTGTCACAGGAGAAATAACAGTTAGTTATTCCCAGTAAATGATAGTTATAGTACAGAGGTGTGTGTGTGTGTGTGTGTGTGTGTGTGTGTGTGTGTGTGTGTGTGTGTGTGTGTGTGTGTGTGTGTGTGTGTGTGTGTGTGTGTGTGTGTGTGTGTGTGTGTGTGTGTGTGTGTGTGTGACTTGCAGTTAGGGTGGTCAGACCCCTCACATTTGTCCTCCTTCGTCAAGGAGGACAAATACGACGCCGGACAGGGCATTGAAAAGCCGGACTGTCCGGCCTAAAGCCGGACGTCTGGTCACCCTACCTGGCCACCCTACTTGCAGTGCATATTACAGCAGAAGGTCAGGAATGTGATCGTCAGTAGGGAGCCCCCTGTGGGAAGAAAGGTTCTTTACTAAATATTACAGGAATTACTGCTGCGCTGCTCGGTGTTTGATTAACCTCATAGCACAATGATGCACTGCCCACATCGTCAGGTGTCTCACACACACACACACACACACACACACACACACACACACACACACACACACACACACACACACACACACACACACACACACACACACACACACACACACACACACACAAAGTAATCAATAGCTAGCTGTAAGTGTATAAGCAGTTAGCATGAGGAGCAGTGAGCATGGGTAGCTTGTAGCCTGAGGAGCGGTTAGCATGGATAATTGTTAGCATGAGAAGCTGTTAGGACAGATTGATATTAGAATGAGGAGCTATTAGTGTGGGAAAGCTGTTAGCATGGAGAATGATTAGCGTGTGTAGCAGTAAGGAAAGATGGATATTAGCATGTGTTTTAGCCTGAAGAGCTATTAGTGTTGAAGCTGTTAGCACAAGAGAGCCGCTAGCATGGGTAGCTGGTAGCAGTTAAGATAGATAGATGTAAATTATATTAGCATGAGGAGCTATTAATGTGGAAAGCTTTTAGCATTATTGGCCTTAAGCATCAGGAGCTTTTAGCATGAGCAGGTATTAGTGTTGAAGCTGTTAGCATGAGTAGCCGTTAACTTGGGCAGTTTTTAGCACAAGGGGCTATTAGTGATGAAGCTGTTAGCATGAGGAGTCGTTAGCATCAATAATTATTAGCATGGGTAACAATTAGGATAGATGGGTATTAGCCTGTGGAGCTATTAGCACGAGGAGTCGTTACCATGGGTAACTGGTAGCAATGGAAGCAGTTAGGATAGATAGTTGGATATTAGCCTGGGGGGCTATCAGCTGTTAGCGTGGAAGCGATAAGCACGAGGAGTCGTTAGCATGGGGAGTTTTTAGCATGAGCAGTTTGTGACATTAATTGGATTAAGCTTTCTAACTGTGTAAAACAAAGCAGTTTTTGTTTTAAACTACTTTTTATACAAAATGATTACACCTTAATAAAGCTTTTTAATAAAGCTGCATCTTTCTGCGCCTCACAGAGTACCACTGTGGAGCCACCTGGGAGTTGAACACATTTAATAACCCGGCTCCAGCCTCGGATCCTCCGGACAGCTCTCTGAATGGATACTTCCTCATCAGTGATGCTCATTAGTGTTTATAATTACCATCCGTCTCACTGCACTTCCTTATTGTGGCCCCTGTCTGAGATCAGCCGCAAATTACCTCCTAATTTAACCCCCGCAATTTACACTCTGCCAGCCGGCATCCTATTAATTACAGCCAGTACCGGATTTAATGGTTTCAGATAAGGTACCGATATTAATGCTTCCCTGGAACACAGCGTAATGTAATTACAGTAATCACTTATAATGCATTGTTTAACATGACGCGCGGGGAAATAATGTTCTTTATTAAGTACCTAATTAAAGCTGAGGAAGAATCAGCTGTTCAGTTGTGTTATTGTAGGGTCTGTTTTCACCTGTACACAATCTGAATGAGACACACACTGACTACAGACACAGGTAGGACTAAAGAAAGACAAACATTCCAAAATAAGTACAAAAAGATTCAAAATATGTTCAAAGTGACATTAAATGACTCCAAAGAACAAGAAGCCAATTATTGAATGGACAGAAAATGACAACCAAAAAAAGACAGATCAACCAAAAAGAGACTTAAAGTGACTTTAATGAGACTGTTAATGATTACAAAGAGACACAAAATGAAACAAATAGTCTTAGAAATACCAAAAAAGAGACTCTAAATTACTACAAACAGACTCAAAATGACTCGTTTTATGAAACCCACAATTATTTTGAAAGGTCATGCAATTAAGAAACCCAAATTTACCAGAGAGTTAAAACAGGAATAAATCTGTGTGGTATAATATAATAAAGCATGATTCTGCCTCATTGTGCTGAGTAATGAACAGTAGTTCAGTCAGTAGATAGTGCTCCCTCCCTCTGCTGTTCTTCCTCCTCTGTTCTCCTCATCGCGCTCTTCCTCACAGTTCCTGGTGTTGGACCCTTAAACCCAGCGCTCAGCCTCTGTAAACACCACAGTTCCTGCAGAGATTGTTCCAGAGAACATCTGCACCTCCACAGCCTCCCCCCCCCTCCTGCTCTGTGAAGTTTCTGTAGTTCCTGCCGGAGGAGGAGGAGGAAGGAGGAGGAGGAGGTGAGGGGTAAAGTGGGTCACCCTCTGATGAAGAGGAGAAGCTCTCGCTGTGAGGCTGTTTGCAGCCTGAGGCTCTGACATGACAGCAGAGGAAGACGGACTTAAAGGGTCCAACGAGAGACATCAGAGTAAACGCTCAATGCTCCCGGGGGGGGTCCTGCAAACTGTTTACCAATCCTCCATGTGAGGGGTGGGTTAGCATGGCTTTAGGCTGCCGATAAGAAGTACATGTTAAAGGGTTCAGGTTATTTAGATGGTAATAGAGTGGTGCAGGGACGGTGGTTTTCTGTGTTGGACCCTGAAGGCAGCATCTCCCAGAAAGCCAATGGGATTTTTCCAATTTGGATTTCAAGCAAGACAGAATTAGGATGATAGCTACCTCGCAAGTTAGCTAGCTACATGCTAACGCTGTCATGCTTTAATAGAGAGCTGCATCCTGTAAAGAAGTGCTGAGATTTAAAGAGTTTATGGTAGAAATGTTGCTTAAAACTGGATGAAAGCACATTTTGGAAAGCTTCTGTCAGACATTGCTACAACATATTAAAGGGGTACGTTTGTGAGAGAGCGCTGTGGTTCGTGGACTCTAAAAACACTATATTTAACTGATCTTTTACGTTAATCTGTGACGTCTTGTCAGATATTTTTGCAGATTTTCATAAATTAGGGAGTTTCGTCATCTCCTTACTACACTGTCTTGTGCACTGCACCATTACCTCGGTTAAAATCACACATATCTCTGAAATATTTGGGATAATGGAAGGACACAACTCATGTAACAAAGGGCTAGTCATTTTCTCCAAACTTGAACAAGGGAAATATAGCTTTGAGTAAAACTTTTTGACAAGCATATGTTGTTGTCTCTATCCCTTTAAAACCAAAACACATTCAGAAAACCATTGACCTCCAGTTCAAGGGAAGGGGTAAAATGCTGAGTCATGTCAGGGTTTGAGACTCATTCCTGCACACCTCTATGGAGGGTAAAATTTAAGGAAATGCAATAAATGTATGAAAAATGACCCCCTTCTGAAGCTCTGTGATTTGTAATACATGTTTTTATTTCCCAACAATGGACCCAATTTGCCGTATTCTCAAACCCACCCTGATCTTGTGATGTTACTCCTTCTTCCTCACTTGAAGGAGGGATTGATACCCTAAAGCTACACATATTCACAGTTAGGTTTGTCTTCCTCTCTTTTTATTCCAGGTAACTACTACGGGACCCCCAAGCCCCCGGCGGAGCCCAGCCCGGTGCAGCCGGACCTGGTGGACCAGGTTCTGTTTGACGAGGAGTTCGACACTGAGGTCCAGAGGAAACGCACAACGTCTGTCAGTAAGATGGACAGGAAGGACAGCGCCGCTCCGGAGGAGGAGGAAGAGGAGGAGAAAACACCTATAGTCAACGGCCTGACTGGTGAGACGCGTCTTCTTCTTCTTCTGGATCCCAACGTTAGCCGCCTTTAGCTTAGCGTTGGAGGCGTGAAGTCATGTGACCGTGCTGTAGTTCCTTTATAGCCCAACATTAGCCTCCTTTAGCTTAGCGGTGGTGAGGTGAAGTCATGTGACCATGCTGTAGTTCCTTTATAGCCCAACATTAGCCGCCTTTAGCTTAGCGGTGGTGACGTGAAGTCATGTGACCATGCTGTAGTTCCTTTATAGCCCAACATTAGCCTCCTTTAGCTTAGCGGTGGTGAGATGAAGTCATGTGACCGTGCTGTAGTTCCTTTATAGCCCAACATTAGCCTCCTTTAACTTAGCGGTGGTGACGTGAAGTCATGTGACCATGCTGTAGTTCCTTTATAGCCCAACATTAGCCGCCTTTAGCTTAGCGGTGGTGAGATGAAGTCATGTGACTCGTGCTGTAGTTCCTTTATAGCCCAACATTAGCCGCCTTTAGCTTAGCGGTGGTGAGATGAAGTCATGTGACCGTGCTGTAGTTCCTTTATAGCCCAACATTAGCCGCCTTTAGCTTAGCGGTGGTGAGATGAAGTCATGTGACCGTGCTGTAGTTCCTTTATAGCCCAACATTAGCCGCCTTTAGCTTAGCGGTGGTGACGTGAAGTCATGTGACCGTGCTGTAGTTCCTCTATAGCCCAACATTAGCCGCCTTTAGCTTAGCGGTGGTGACGTGAAGTCATGTGACCGTGCTGTAGTTCCTTTATAGCCCAACATTAGCCGCCTTTAGCTTAGCGGTGGTGACGTGAAGTCATGTGACCGTGCTGTAGTTCCTTTATAGCCCAACATTAGCCGCCTTTAGCTTAGCGGTGGTGACGTGAAGTCATGTGACCGTGCTGTAGTTCCTTTATAGCCCAACATTAGCCTCCTTTAGCTTAGCGGTGGTGAGGTGAAGTCATGTGACCGTGCTGTAGTTCCGTAGGGCTATAAAGGAACTGCAGCACGGTCACATGACTTCATTGAGAAATCTCATTGGACCAGGGAGATGCTGCCTTCAGGGACAGAAACACCACATCCCTGCACCCTCTTTGCAGCTGTCCTCTCTTTTCTCTAACTCCCTTCCTCATCCTGCCGCTCATACATTATTCTATCCTCAGGGCGGCAGGACCTTTCTCTCTCTCCTCTTCGTCATTCTCTTCCTCCGAACAACACGTCAGGATTAGCTGCTCTGTATGCGAGGTCATCACTAAATCACCGCGCTGCAAAGTCAAAGTCTGCCTGCGATCGATAAAGCAATCCCTCAGCCGGAGACTCTGTCCTCGTTTGATCCCCAACAAAAAGCCAGAGACACAAACCCTGTTCCAGATAAAGGGGAGGGGGCCTCACTGAGGGAGCGTTCAGAAACCTCAGACCTCTCTTACATTAAGCTAGAAAACAAAATGCTAATGCTCCGGATTCAGTGCCAAAGTTTTATAATAAGCATCGTCATGAACAATACAGTTCTCCCAGAGCTGACACACATCCTATTAACGACGTCACAATTAAGCCCCGCCCACTTCCAGGTGAAAATCCTGCTTCAGAGCGAAGCACAAAAATAATAGTGTCTTCATGTCTTAAGGCTGCTGAGTCATATATTGCAGCTCAAACAACAAGCAGATTGAATTACAAGGCCAATGGTGGTCCTGCTGCAGTGTTCCTGCTAATAACTGCAGTATTTGGGGCTTATTTTAGAACATTTCAATCATCCAGATATTTGATATAATATTTTCCACTTTTAATTATTTGTATTGTAATGTCTCGACACACTGCTGGTAACAACATCTTTCCCAAGTTGGGATCAATAAAGCATAAATCTATCTAATGTTTAGGAAAGTCCTGTAGATTGTGTGTAGAATAAATAGCAAAGAATATATCTTATAAGTATAAGAACTTAAAGTACATACTGTTCACATGAAATATGAATTTACAGTAAGAAGAGAAAATACTGGGATGAAGATCGATTGATGAACAGACAGTGTAGGGTTTACATTATGAAAATGATTTGTTCATGATGTGCATTAATGTGATGCATCGTGCCAGTTGGGGGGGAATTAGCACCCACAAAGCAATGAATCAGAGACTTGCTGCTCTCCTCCTCAGAGAGCCCTCCTCTGAGCGTCCGCGGGCTGAGAGAACAGGAAGTCGCTCGTGATTGACTTCAGAGTTAATATTAAACGCAGTTTACACACACTGTCAGCATGTGGACGCATGTATTGTAATATGAAGTGGTGAGCATGTGCAGTAAACAGTGGGGGGGAGACATGTCTGGAGGGGGGCTTTAATAACGCTCGTGCATTTTTGTTGACGGCCATTCTTCCCGTCACTTTGCAAAGCCTGCAGAGGGCTGAGAGCTGCCATAGCCTGGAGTGTGTGTGTGTGTGTGCGTGTGCGTGTGCGTGTGCGTGCAGTCAATAACTCTGACGTGGTGAGTGCACAGACCCCTTGGCGGGTCTTGGCTGAATGAAAGGCCCCGACTCCTGCACAAAAAGGCTCTCGGCTTCTTCCAATCAACAGCTGTCACTTTCCCTCCCCGCCTTTCAATTACCACTGACAAACAGAGCACACACACACACACACACACACACACACACACACACACACACACACACACACACACACACACACACACACACACACACACACACACACACACACACACACACACACACACACAGAGCCAGATGTAAACCTGTAGATAACAGCCTCACACACACACAGAGCAGCAGTGTGTGTGTGGAGCGTTGGTCATCTCCTGTCTCCGAGTGCATCGCTGCTCACATGCAAATCCTCCAGCAGCACAGCGCTTCCTCCCTCTGTCTCCCCCCTCTCGCTCTGTGTCTCCCCCCTCTCCCTCCCTATCTCCCCCCCTGCCTCTCCTAGCAGCCAGTGTTCAGAGGCAGATCCAGAGAGCAGCAGCAGCAGCGATGCAGGGAGCCCACAGGAACTCCCATGGTGCCTCCTTCTCACCCCCTGTCTCTTTCTCCTTCTACCACCTTCCGTACCCTTACTCCCACCCCATCCCTCTGTCCGTCTCCATGCCCATCTCCCTCTCTCCGTGCCGGGCAGCAGAGCACCAGGACCAGGCGGCGGAGTGGCGGCGATCAGTGCCCAGCTACAGCCAGTCCGCGGGGGGGGATCCGAGTGCCTGGCAGCCCCAGGACGAGAGCCAGGAGGCCTTGCCCCAGAGCTGGGAGACGGCCTACACCGAGACCGGCATGGTGTACTTCATCGAGTGAGTAGACGTGCAGTATCCCCTCTTCCCCCTCCCAGGGCGCTTCAGTTTTAGGATGCTAACGTGGGGACAAGGTCCCACAGGTTCACAAATGGGGAATAGACCTTCTGATTGGAAGATCAGAGCTCAGGAGCCTCCTAAGCGATGAATCCACATTACAGAAAGATGAGGCTCAGTTCTGATTCTGATCTTTAGCAAACATGCACTGATAACACGGGACGTTACATAAGTGAAGGGACTCCGTGAGAGGATTAGAAGGTGAAAGCAAGGGTGAAAAGGTGGGTTTTAAGGGTCCTGATCAGGTAGATGGAGGGTCTGCAGGGTCCATGGTTATGATAGTAGATAATGGAGTTCCTTTAAAGTTATCTCTACCCCTCTGAACCCATAATTGCATCCTTTTGGTCGTTCAATACTCCATGAAGCCTGCAGGTATCTGAGCCGTTCAAATTCCCTTAAATCCAACTTCTAGCAGCAACAGCTTGGATGGAAAGGACCGAGAGGTAATACTCAGAGAGGCGATGGCCAGGTAATGCCTGGACATGATGCATCAGCAGACCCCTCCTCCTCCTCCTCCTCCGCCTCCCCCTCCTCCTCCTCTTCCTCCTCCTCCTCTTCCTCTCTGTAGCTCCAGAGTTATCCAGGTGTGCTGTGAGATACCTGCAGTGTTTAAGCTCCTCTCCCTCTCACAGCTGTTGGCTCCACAGTGACAGTGTCTCGTTGGCTGCTGGTCCGTCAGTCAGTCGGCCGTTTGCCTCTGAACTGTAAAGCACAGAGAATCTTAATTCTACTAAATTAAAGATGATTAAGGAACAGTCTCTGGTGTTTGGAGTTAGCGTGTGATATGCTAACTGAATGCTAACGAACCATCCATTCATCGTGCGTTCAACAGGGGTTTTTATAGATAAGTATAGCATGAGGCTAGTATCACTTCTGGTCTAAATTAAGCCCCACCCACTTTCAGGTGAACATCCTGCATGGAAATAATAGTGTCTTCACGTCTTAAAGCTGCTGAGTCATATATCGCTCCTCCAACAACAAATGATTCCAGAGCTCCGGTTACTTTACTTCCTCTCCAGAAAAAAGGAGAGTAACAGAAAGGATGCGATTCAGTTTCAGTGTCTCACTCTTCTACTCCTGATTTCCCCCCTCTCTTCCTCTGAGGGTCCTCTGAGCGTCTGGTCCCTGAAGATGAGTCTCCCCGCTCCTCAGAGACTCCAGCTCTTTGTCCCAGCGTCTGAAATGTGTTTTAAATACTTTATTTCTTCCTGTGCCTAAAGCCCCGTCTGCTCTGTGCTCTGCAGCCACAACAGTAAGACCACCACCTGGCTGGACCCCCGCCTCGCCAGGAGGGCCAAGCCTCCGGAGAAGTGCGAGGACGGAGGTGAGAAAAGTGAGGAAGCACGTTTTATATCTTAGCATGTTTGCTGTACCACAACAGCTCATTTATAGTCCTTTATTCTACATGTGTATATATTATTAGTGTTCATCGTTCTGCAAAGTATTCTGTTCCATCATACTGTGTTCAACTTTGTTTTGGTTGATGTTTTTATCCAGAGCGACTTGCAAGATAATAGTAAGTGCTGCACTTTCCTGCAGCATATATTCATTTCATTTCTTGAGTATTTTGAATCTTGTACGTTGTTGGAAGAGATTTTCATAGTCAAAACTACCCTTTTAGCTCCAAAGGACGAATAACCCTTTGAGTCCTTTGATATCATTTAAAAAGACTTGAACATTAACATCATTCAAACATCAGCATGGGAAACTACGGACATGGCACCCTGAAAGAACACTGAGGTGTGGACTGTTTTTAAGAGAAGTTTTTAACACTAAATGAAGTCAATGAGGACTAATGACAGGACCCCCGATACTTCTCCCAGAACCACCATGATAACTAACATTACATCACTGAGCTCTTTGCATTTTAAGTACACAAACTATGCCTTAGTCAACAAAATGTGCATTTGGAGACCAATGTGTCGTTGCCGAGAGGTGCAGGAATGAGTCCCTGAC